>NC_061120.1:12733004-12808213 GCF_002878395.1 Capsicum annuum | reverse complement strand
CTCTCCCCAACATGGGTTGGACGTTGGACTCCATGTAGCTCACATGGTTTATGTCGGTTATAAGAGACTCCCAATTTGTGTGTGTGTATTCTCCTATCTAATATGAAAAGTCTTATTCTTCTATCTAAGATGAAAACATATTTGTTTGAAAGACTGAGTTTGAGAAAGTCATTGTTTTTGAAAGATTTAATGAACATATATTCCAAAGAGAATCGTTATGAGATTTGATTGCTTTGGTGATTTGGAATCGAGATAGAAGTGAATTGAGATTTACTATGATGACTCACATGTTTCACCCGATTTATTTTACTCTTTTATGATTATGATGATTTTAATTCGAGCTAAGTGAGTCATTTATATCAGCATGCATAATTTTATAAACTGTGATGATATTAAGATATATTTAGTTATCGAGCTTTCGATTGCTACATATGTCACTACATGAGATATAAATATCACATACATGATTTTTCTACCCCATAATAATATTCAACGTATTTCACATATACTCATATACAAAATTTTTAAGCGAAAAAACTTAAATTCACCGCCAAAATTTGGCGGTCGTTCAAAATTCAAAATGTTGTTCAGTTAGTCCTTATCCCATATGTATAGTACTCCACAGTTCCAGTCCAGTTATTTAGACTATGTACAGTCTAATATTACATGACTAGTATTCAGCTATCAATCATTCAGTTAATCAGATAAGCTTAGTATATGTTACGTTTGGTTCTATATGTTTAGGCATTCATGCTCAGTATAATTTTATATTTAGATCCCTGATGTTACATTAGTTTCCATCATGTAGTTTCAGACTTAATATTCATACAATATTCACATTTTACCGTATCCCATCTTCAATTCAACTTATATCATAAAAGTTAAGTTTTACAGAAACTAAATGTAGAGATTCACCAGCTTATCAGATCATGTTTGTTACTCATGTTTTAAGATATTTTAGCTTTCAGTCTCTTGGTTAGTTTACTTATACCTAGTCATGCATGTTTTAAAATTATGTCTGAAATCAGTTTTACTTATTGCATTCACCCATGCATACTCAGTACATTCCAGAAGTACTTATCCACATATACGTCTGTGTTGCTATATTGTTTCATAATGTAGGTACCATTTGTAGCCCACACATCATGATCAGACAATTGCAGTTTTCAGCCAGCAGATGATGAGTTCTCTTGTTTTGGGAACTCAAGACAGTTTTAGTTCATATACAGTTTATTTATTTTTCATATGTATTGATTAATGGTAGTTGGAGGCATGTCCCAGCTATCTATAGTCAGTATAGTAGAGATTCATATATGTCAGTCAGAGTCAATCATTTAAATTTTAGTTTCTTCCTTCAGTTTTATCATATTGTAAACTTTATGAGTAATGTATTTATTCCGATTATACCATGATTATGTTTCCGCACAGTAGAACTTGTTATTTATTTTATTACAATTCAGTTGCTTAACAGTATGCCAGTTCATAGGTTATCTTGGGATCATTTGTGGTTCCAAGAACTATGTGGCGCGTCCAGGGTGTACTCCTGGGGCGTTATAGATTAGCTATCACTCCCCGCTAGTATTGCCCAATTATAACCATTTCCAACCAACCAATCCATTATTCCATTTATTATTAACCAATGCTATTAATACCTGTATCATCATACCGTCTATAACTTGCAAGTATTGTCATTAGCCAACCTTTTAAGGTAAATGGATTCTTGTGTACCCATTTACCAAGTTAACTTGGGGGGAATCCCATGTACCCCACAAGTATTCCATTATGTTTGCTTGGGGGAGTCCCATGTACCCCACAAGTTGTCTATTAACATATTTACTTGGGGGATTCCATCGTACCCCACAAGGATCTTCAATTTAAAACCAAACCATTCCATTTAATCATTCCAAACCATATTGGTGTAACGCCCCAAAATCTAATTCCCGGGATGCCACACGGTGCTCTGAACTACAAGTAGTCCTGAGCTAACCCTATCTTTCTTTTCTAAATCTGAATCTCAAAATAGGGAAACTATAAATGACAAATTATAGTAAATATAGAAAACTGTCTGAATAAGCAAATAATGAAAATCTGAATACTGTAACTAAAATCTAAAACTGAATCAAGTAGTCTGACAAGCCTCTACTAATTGAATATAAAGAGTCACTGGGACAGGCCCCAGCTGACTCAAACTGTCAGAAATGAATAATAAAGCATCAATTAATAACTGAAAATATGAATAGCTAAGTCCTCGAACTTTGAGGACTCACCAACTGCAGGGATGTAAATATGATGCTAAAAAATCACTCACGTTGATGAGACTGATCACCTGAACCTACATTATGAGACAATGTCACACATAGACATATATGTGGATCAACATTTTGAGAATGTACTGAGTATATGAGGTGAATGCAATAAGTAAACAATATCATCACGATTTATAAAATCATGCATGCTAAAGGTAAATGACTCATATAATCTTGAGTATTTTGAAAACTGAAGATCATATATCATGAATAATGAAGCATATATTATAAATCTTGTGAGCCATTACCCTTAGTTCTGAAATCTGTATTTTGTTCTTCTTCTCAAATCATATAGACTAAGTAAAATCTGTAAGTCTGTATAGAAATACTTTATCTTAAAGGGTTTAGAAATCTGAAATCTTATTCTGAATGGAAAATACTTTATCTGAAGGCTTTAAGGAAATACTTTATCTTTTATCTGAAGGGAGGTTCTTCTAACGGATATAAACCATGTGAGCATTCATGAAGTCCAATGTTCTTGTCCCCCCTAAGGAGGAATCCTCACATTGAGGAAGAAGTCATACTCTTGCCAGAGAGTATAACATGATCACATATCTATCATCCACATAGAAGTGGAAATAATCTAAATCCTACATTGGCACGTAGTTCTGAGGTATGAAACCATAGTAACTTACCCATCTCGGTGCTAAATACTACTCCCATTAAATCTGTATGCTAATTCTGATTAAAATCCACTTTTAAAATAGTCTAATGGTTTATGATGAAAACTAATTGTATATCTGTAAAGCTAAATCATTAATCTGAATTCTGTAAAGTGGATTTCATATCTATTCTAAGACTAAAAGGCCAAATCTTTATCCATAAATCTGATAGCACAATCAATCTTGAAATAGCAATACTCATTAGGGCTTAGTGACCCAAGCATCAAACTCATGTTAAAACATTTTAAAATTCATGCTTGATGATGTAAACATTTATAATTCATCATAAAATCTGAAAATATCTGTAATATGCATGAAAATATGAACAAAATCATGTAATTCAACTTCTAAATCAATGGAAATCTCATAATCTTGTGAATAGCAATTTTGGGTATGAACCCTAACTTTAATTTCATGGAAAATCACATAAAATTAAATCACTTTTGTAATTAAAATAAGTTTTGGGCACAAGTATTAAAGGAGTATCCTTGTTCATAACTCCACATACCTTAATTGATGATCTTTGATGAGAAGCTTGAATCTTGGATTCCTATTGTGCATTTAAAGATAAATTCTTGGAGTTCTTGTATTAGGAATCCTTAATCTTGAATTATTTTGTAGAATTTATGGAGGAATTTGGGTTTCTTGGAGAAGGAGCTTTGATGATCTAGGGTTTTCTTTTGAGGGTAAGTGATGAATTTAGGCATAAAGTTCCTTGAGTATGATAAATTCTTTGTTTAAGATGGATTGGGGCTGGGTAAGTTACTAAAATACCCCTTTTATATAATTTAACGGAACGAAAAATGAATATTTTTTGAACTGGGTGGCCACCGCAATGTGCTCACTGGAAATTGACAACTGGGAACTGGAAAGACGCCGCAACATGCCACCATCGCGGTGCCCCTTTGAAATACCATTTTGGCCTTCAGCGCGACGCACCAACATCTCGGAGGGCCACTGGAATGGGACAATTGGGAAAATCGGTTTCTCCACGATGCGGGGCTATCGTGGTACTTCACTGAAATTTGATGAATGTCATTTAAACTATCTCCGTGATACGCTAGTGGCCGAAATAATGGTGTTTTATGAATGGAACTTAAAATAGTCATAACTTCTCACTCGATTATCGAATTTGGGCGAATCTTATATCGTTGGAAAGCTAATTCAATTTTATACACAATGGGAGGTCTAAATATGGAAAATTCTGTACGAAAAATTATTTTATCTATCTTAGAAGCTATTCTGTAACCTTCTAGGGATGCATTCTAGCTAGGAATAGTACGGGGTGTTACAATATCTCCCCTTTGGAAACATTTGTCCTCAAATGTTGCTGATTAGAATAGGAATATTGAGGAAATATGAGGATATATGATAGCATGTACAACTAAAATAAATTTATGAATCTAAATCTAAATCATTCTGAGCTTCTGAGTAATTCTGTGAGCGCATGAACTTATATGAGGACAACTATATAGCTGAATCTGTGATTAGAAAAGAACTGAATTAAGGAAGAATATTACCTTTGGCTAAATCTAAGTTTGCGGAGAAGAGGTGAGGGCACTTGGCTCGCATATCTGCTTCTGCTTCTCAAGTAGCGCCCTAAACAGACTGATTCTCCCAAAGAACTTTGACCAAGGAAACTTCTTTGTTCCTTAGTCTATGGATCCGATGATCTGAAATATCAATTGGAATCTCTTTGTAAGAAAGGTTATTCTAAATATCTGAGCTTTCTAAAGGAATTACAATAGTGGAGTCACCGATGCACTTCCTAAGCATAGAGACATCGAATATAGGATGAACGGATGACAAGTATGCGGGCAAATAAAGCTCATAAGCTACTTTCCCAACACGACTCACAATTCTGAAAGGGCCAACATACCAGGGACTAAGTTTCCAATTTTTGCCAAATCTCTTCACCTATTTCATAGGTGAAATCTTCAGATACACTAAATCACCAACCTCAAACTCGAGGTCCTTTTTTCTTATATCTGCATAGGATTTCTGACGACTTTGGGTTATTTTCAATCTTTCTCTAATCAACTTAACTTTTTCTATGGCTTCAAAAACTGCATCGGGCCTAAGCAAAGCGGTCTCACGCACTTCAAACAAACCTATGGTCTATCTACATCTCCTTCCATAAAGAGCCTCAAACGGGACCATTTAAATGCTAGACTGGTAACCGTTATTATAAGCAAACTTAATCAATGAAAAATGCTCATCCCAACTACCTTTAAAATCAAAAGCACATGCTCTCAACATATCTTCTAGAGTTTAGATAGTTCTCTCTGCTTGACCATCTGTTTGAGGGTGGAAATTTGAACTAAGATGAACTTAGGTACCAAGACCCTTCTGAAAAGCTCTCCAAAACTGAGACGTAAACTGAGTACCCCTATCTGAGATGATAGATAAGGGAACTTCATGCAGTCTGACTAACTCTCTGATGTACAACCTAGTATAATCCTCAGTCGTGTAAGACGTATGAACTGGCAAGAAAAGTGTTGACTTCATCAATCTGTCTACAACAACCCAAATCAAATCATGCTGACGACGCAAAGGGGGTAATCTTGTCACAAAATCCATATTCACCTCTTCCCACTTCTAAGTGGGAATACCAAAATCTTGCAATGTACCACTAGGTCTTTGGTGCTCTACCTTAACCTGTTGATAAGTTGGACACTTAGCTACGAACTCTGCTATATCTTTCTTCATGTCATTCCACCAATAGATTTCCTACAAGTCGTGGTACATTTTGGTAGCACCTGGATGAATAGAATAACGTGCACCATGCGCTTCTGCCATAATCCACTGCCTCAAATCATCAACACATAGAACACACAATCTACTTTGATACCTCACATGCCATCTCCCCCTTGGGAGAAAACCTCTATCTTTTGGTTTTTAACTGACTCCTTCAGTTTGACCAAACTAGAATCCATGTCTTGCTTCTCCTTCACTTTCGAAACTAGGGAGGATTCAAAACTACTTTGAACCCAAACATTCCCTTCAGCCAAGTCAACCAACCTAACACCCAATCTAGCTAATCGATGCAGTTCTCAAGATAACTCTTTCTTATCATTCTCCACATGAGTAACACTGCCCATAGACAATCTACTAAGGGCATCTGCCACTATATTGGCCTTGCTCGGATGATGCAACACACTCATGTCATAATCTTTCAACAATTCTAACCACCTTCTCTGCCGGAGATTTAACTCCCTCTGAGTAAACATATATTGCAAGCTTTTGTGGTCCATGAACACATCAACATACACACCATACAGATAATGTCTCCAGATTTTCAAAGTAAACACCACAGTAGCTAACTCAAGTTCATGAGTTAGGTAATTCTTTTTGTGAGAATTCAACTGTCTAAAGGCATAGGCTATGAACTTACCTTTCTGCATCAACACACAATCCAAACCAACTCTAGAGGCATCAAAATACACCATAAAACCATCTGTTCCATCGGGTAACGCTAAGACTGGGGCTGCTGTGAGTCGAGTCTTCAACTCCTGAAAACTCTTCTCGCAGGAATCTAACCACTGGAACTTAACTTTATTTTGGGTCAGTCTAGGTATAGGAGATTCAATAGATGAGAAATACTCAACAAAATATTTATAATAACCATCTAGACTCAAGAAACTTCTAATGTCTGACGGAGAGATAGGTCTAGACCAATATCTTACGACTTCTGTCTTTTGGGGATCAACTCTAATGCCATCGGTGGAAATAATATGATCGAGAAAGGCTACTGACCTTAGCCAAAATTCACATTTGCTGAATTCGGTGACCAATTTATGATCTGTAAGAGTTTGCAAGATAATTCTAAGATGATCTACATGGTCATCCTCTCTAAGAGAGTACACGAGGATATCATCTATGAATACTATGACAAACGTGTCTAGGTACTATTTGAACACTCGATTCATAAGGTCCATGAAGGCTGATGGGACATTGGTTAGCCTAAAGAAAATCACTAGAAACTCAAAATGACCATAACGGATTCTGAAAGGTGTTTTTAGAATATTGCACCTTGGAGTTGATCAAATAAGTTATCAATTCTAGGAAAAAGATATTTGTTCTTGACTGTGACCTTATTTAGCTGATGATAGTGAATATACATTCGCAAAGAACCATCTTTCTTTCGCACGAATAGGATGGGAGCGCCCTATGGAGAAACACTAAGCCTTGTAAAACCTTTATCTAAAAGATCCTTGAGCTGCTCCTTTAACTTTTTAAGTTCGGCTGGAGCCATGCGATAAGGAGGAATAAATATGGGTTGAATATGGACAAGAAGGTCAATCCCAAATTCTATCTCTCTATTGGGAGGCACCCCTGGGAGATCTTCTAGAAAGACATCAGGAAACTCATTAACTACACTAACTGACTTAATTGATGGAGCCTCAGATGTAGTGTCTTTAACTCAAATAATATGATAGATACACCCTTTGGAAATCAACTTTCTGGCTTTATGATAAGATATGAAATGACTCTTAGGAGACACTGAATTACCTGACCACTCAATGACTGGCTCATCTGGAAACTAAAACTTCACCACTCGAGTGTGACAATCTATGGTTGCATAACAAGAATGGAGCCAATCCATACCAAGAATAAGATCAAAGTCAACCATATCTAACTCTATTAGGTCTGCTAACATGACTTTATGGAGGACAGTGATAGGACACTTTCTATAAATCTATTTAGCAACAACTGACTCATCTACTGGAGTAGAAACCAAGAAAGGCTTGGGGATCTTTTCAGAACTTATCTCAAAATTTACAGCAACTAATGGGTTCACATAGAAGAAATTTAACCCAATGTCTAATAACACATAAACATCAAGATGAAAGACATGAAGCATACCAGTAACAACATTTGGCAAACATTCCTACTCCTGGTTAGATGGTAAAGCATAGAACCAATTCTGGCGTTAACCACCACCAGTACCGGATGAAGCGCCCTGAGGAGGGGCTGGGCAACCTAGAGAAGCTGGTGCACTAGCAGCCTGAGTCTGGGGACGAGCATCCCTATTTCTCTGTTTAGCATGCGGGCACTTTTTGATTCCGTGACCTACCTGGCCACAACCATAACAACCTTTTTGGCCCCACAAATATTCACCCACATGATTCTTACCATACTTAGCACATTGGGGATGATTGGGCTTCCCACTCACACTATTCTAAGATCTGGATATAGAAGACTTACCTTACTATTCCTGTCTGTTCCTGGGTGCGAGAGCACTGGCTAAAGAAGGTGTGGGCATATATGACCGATTCTGAAACTACGAATGATTTTCTTCTCCATACCTATTTTGACAATAATCAAATATCCCTGTCCTAGCCCTCTTATTCACTCTCTTTTTTTCCTTCAACTTCTCTTCCTCAATCTACTGAGCATGCATCATCAATCTAGCAAGATCTATATCTCTAATGAGCATAGCAATCCTATACTTATTAACTACCAACCCATACACACTAGTCACAAACTTACTCCTGTATGACCTAGGGTCAGTCATCTGATCAGGGGCATACTTAGACAACTGATTGAACTTGAGGCAATACTCATTCACTATCATTGAGCCTTGCCTCAGGTTTATGAACTTTTCTATCTTAGATTCCCTCATCTCACATGGGAAGAACTTGTCTAAGAACGCATCCTAAAATATCTGCCAAGTCATGGGAGCTTCATTTCCCCCTCTACTTTTTTTCCACATCACTACCCAATCATATGCAACATTTTTTATCCTATAGGATTTCAATTCTACACTCTCCTCTTAAAAAACATGCATAATTTGTGTAATCTTTTTCACCTCATCTAGATAAAACTGTGGGTCCTCACCTGCCTTCGACCCAAAGAATTTTGGTGGATTTATTCTCATAAAATCTCAAATTTTGGCTGCGGCTAAGTCCCCATCTTGTTGAAGAGGGGCTGCAACCTGATGGTCGCCCTAAGAATTAGCTTTCACAGCTTGGGCTAGCGCCTGATAGGCAGCCCAAAACTCTACATGTGGCACATTCTAATTCAAAAGATCTACAGGCTGAGGTTGCAGTTTATTATTTCTGCGTGCGTTAGCTCGACAAGAAGGCATTTTCTATCACGTGAAAGCACGAGTTAGAAGCAGATAGAGACACTGAATGCACAATAGATAATGAAAGAAAAGATGATTTCCTAAAATGCTCCATAGCCTCTTACTCATAGATGTGGCATGCTTCACACCGATGTTCAAGACTCTACGTAATGCGGATTGTCTGACTCCCTAGGACTCTCTAAAACTTAGGCTTTGATACCAAATTTGTAATGCCCCAAAATTTGATTCCCGGAATGCCACACGGTGCTCCAAACTAAAAGTAGTTTTGAGTTAATCCTGGTTGTGTTTTCTAAATTTGAATCTCAAAATTGGGAAACTATAAATGAAAAATCATAATAAATGCAAAAAACTGTCTGAATAAGCAAATACTAAAAATCTGAATACTATAACTAAAATCTAAAACTGAATCTATTAGTTTGACAAGCCTCTACTGAATGAATCTAGAGAGTCACTGGGATAGGCCCTAGCTGACTCAAACTGTCTAAAATGAATAATAATATTGTAACACCCCATACTTTTGGGCAAGAATTTAAACCATCGTTCATACCCGTATAGATCCAAACTAAGTGATTCCTTATTAATACATATATGGAGATCAATCCAATAGTGCGTTAATACCTTTGAATATGAATTGAGGTCACAAGAATCCCCTAACTCTAAGACGAGTTGAAAACAATTCCATAGATTAAGTTTTAGTGGACACTCAAACTTGGGTCAACTTTTGTAGACCATAACTTCTTGTATACAACAAATTAGAAATCCTACTATATATAGAATAAAAGGTGTTCAAAGTATCTTTCCAACGGTACCAATCTCACCTAAATTCGATACCCGAGCTAAGAGTTATGACTTTGCAAAGTGGAGTATTTTCCATCCGAGCTTGTTTAATTTGCCCTTCATATTCTCTAGCATCTTGGGCGCATTTCAGGGGCATAACACACTGTTTCAGTATGGATTTCATATGATCCAGCATCTTGGGTGCATTTCAAGGGCATAACATACTGGTTTGAGATGCCTTTCATCTGCTCCGGCATCTTGGGCGCAGATTGGGCGCATTTCAGGCTACAGTTTTAGGGTCAACTTCAATCGATCATAACTTTCTGTATATAAAGAACTGGGAGATTTTCCATATGTCAAATAAAATTTCTTTAAGTATTCTTTCCAACTCAACTGATTTTGTCCAAATCTAATATCGGAGTAAAGAGTTATGCCCATTTTACTTCAGCATATCAGCATGTCAACTGGCAGAAATTTTTGCGACCTTTTTTGTTTCTTGAGGGGTATTTTGGTCCTTTACATCACCCAAACACACGGGATGTAGCCATTCAAAGGAAAAAATCCCTCATTTTATTGCAAAATATCTCAAGAACAAGACTCTAACTCCCCTCCCCAAGATCAAGATCCATCCCCTAAGTTCAAGATTTTTAAGAATCAAATCAAGATTCAGATCCTGCTCTTTGAACTAAGTAATCTAAGGTACGTGGGGTTTATCCTAAAAACTACATAGGCTTGAAAACACTAGAGCATGATTTTAAGATTATTAAGCATGAATTTTAAAAGGGTTTTGGAATCTATGTTTTAAATTAAGTATTCTGAATGTTTCAATGTTACTATTGCTTTGGCCTTGTGGTCCTTTCCCCTAAATTAATTTACATGTATATGTATATCTATGAAAATTAAGATTGAAGATTGTTCGAGAGCGCAAACTATGGACTCCCTCTCTTGTATTGAATTGAAGATTATGGTTCTATCGAAAAAGAGTTGAAATGCATGTTTTATGATGGAAAGTAGTTTTCTCAATGTCATATTATTTGAACATAATTTAGAGATGATGAGAGGGTGTTTCTTGATATACCTATATTTTTTGTTAAAGAGAAAGAATTGCATGAAATTAAGAATTTTGACATGACCACATTTGTTTATTTAATTATTGATAAAGAGAATTGTTTGCATGGTTTTACATAAGGTTTAAAGAATGAGTTTTTTGAAAAGAATTGTTGATATGGTGGTCCTGAATTCCATGATTTGAGAATAGAGGCATAAGTTGCTATAAATGGCTCAGAGAATGTGACTTGCAAGTCAATGGTATTACGATACCATGTAAATATATGCCATAACAGAATTAGAGTCTTCAGAACTTAATTTTAAAGTTTGCATGTTGTAAAGAATTAAAAATAGGCTTAAAGAGGGTTAGGTGGTTACCCGAAGAGGGCATGACTCAATCGACTCATAGCCTAAAATTGTATTTTCCCAATACGGGTATGTTACTTTTGTAAACTGGCGACGGCCTGTGGCGTAGTAGAGATTTAAAGACTCCAACCCTTGCGGCAAACTTAGGTTGGGGGCTTGGTTTCCGAGTTAAGGGCAGATTCAATATAGCCTGTGGAATTACAGAATTGTAGGGTATACCACCTTGCTCAGAAGTAAAACAAAGAGTAGCACAGAGTTAGATGATTTTACAGTATTTTAAATATGCCCATGTGATTTTACTTTATGATATATTTATGAATTGTTTTAAATTGCTCTTATATTTGTTGATACCAATTACTATTTTGGATTCGCTCTACGTACCATTACAACTGTATTGACCCCCTACCTCTCAAGTTCTGAGGCACAATCTAGGGATTTGGATAAGCAGTAGATTTCTTCAGACCAAAGTACAGAGTTAAGTTGGTGAGCCTTCCATATTTCAAAAGTCCTAATTTTCTTCAGTCATTTATCGTTATTATGCTTTTGGTTTACTGGGGGCCTTGTCCCAGTTTTTAAATAGTTTTGTTCTTATGTAGTAGAGATTTCGCAGACTGAGTCAGATATTATTTTAATATTATCGAATTGTAGTCTTTAACATTATGTTGTTTTTCAGAGCATGACCATGATCCCTTATTCAGTTATATTTTTGCATTTCTTTTCTGTATATAAATGGTGTATATGATTACAAGTTAGATAGGCATCTGGGCCTTTATGGTTTGGTTTCCTCGTCATGGCCAGGGCCTGGTTTGGGTCATGACAAACTTGGTATCAGAGCACGGTTCATGGTCCTAGGGTGTCTGTAAAATCGCATCTAGTAGCGTCTTGATTATGGGTATGTAGCGCGCCACACTTATAAGTAGGAGGCTACAAGGCGTTTAGGAATGTCTCTCCTTATTCATGTTCTAGTTCGTGCTATAGAGTCAGAATGTCCCTCTTTCATACTCTAGTTGGCATCATCCATACGAATGTAAAGTTATCCTAATTTTTTCCTTCCTCTGATGTTCTTAGGCATGTTTTATTTTGAGGTAATTCAAGTGTAGAAGCTTAGGATCTAAATGATATGGTATTTTTCTTATTCGATCATAAAAGATTATAAGATTGCACAAGGACTTGAGAGAAGTCTGTTGGTTCTTCAAGGTGTAATGATTCTTGGGTAAACTTTGATTCTGATGAAGTCGTACTTTTCAGCTTGAGGTACTAAGTGTATTCATTTCTTTTCAAAAATTATGTTGCAGATGTCATGCATAAGGAAAATAATGTGTCGCAAAATATTGGAATTGTATTTTTACCCGAGTAGTAGTATAAGTTAAAGTTTCAGTGTCATGACCCATTGGTAATGAGATTGGACCAAGAAGTTGGTGATATGAAGTCAGAGTAAGGGCGACTTTTGTGTAAATAAATATTTTAGTTGTATAACCGTTGATTGAGGGATGATTTGTCATATTATAGTGATAGTTTAATGTGGTAGTAATACTTATAGATTATATGGTATTCGATAGTGGAAGTGTTTGGCTGTGATTATTATCTATTCAAAAAAATAGGGAAAGATCTTAGAGTGGATAGTTATTTATGGTGGTTATAGAATACCTTGTAGGTTATGAACGAAAATGTTTAGATTTGCCAATAAGTTATAAGTATAGACTCATTATTGTTTGTGGAATTTGAAGGTAGTCTAAATGTATGCTTGGGTAAGTAAGTATGATGTGAGAAAGTAGAATATGTAGATAAGATTGTATATGGTTATAATTTAATATTAAGGTTGACCATGTCTATTATATGACTTTACCCCCTTGACGTTCTTTTCTTTAGTAGTTGTAAACTTGTGCTACTTGTGAGAAGGTATGTAGTAAATTTTGAGGTGTAGTAGTAATGTCATGGAGGTGATTTAATTGTAAGTAGTATCTAGGTGAAATGAGGTATTTGGGTAGAATTTCTCCATTTGATGGACCAGTATATTATGTTGCATTCTTCATTGGTGGTAGATGATTGATGCTAGACTATAGGCTTAAATTTTAGATGTAGAATGTGGTGGTAAGAATAGTAGCTTAAGATTAATGATGTATGTTTTGTGGGAATGAATTAGTAGGCTTGATGTGATTTGTGAAAGAGCCTAGGTTGATAATTGATGAAAAGTTTAAGTGGTAATTGTGAGGTATATGTGTATATGGGGACTAGAGTTAAAATGATGAATTATGGGTGAGTCATTAAGTGGATGAGGGCGTAAGTATATAACAATAAGTTGCACCCCCTGGTAGTATGCGTTACTCGTTAGGCAAGATTTTATGATATGAGTTATGCGATTAACGGTCTAATGTTAGAAGGTTAAGTAGTGGAGAGTGGAGTCTTATGTGATAAGAAGTGAGGTTGTGTATGCTCATAAATCTGCATGTTATAGGCTGATATGATAGAGGATAGCAAAAATTAAGAGTAGCATTCTAAGAAAGCATTGCCTTTAGAGTATACTTAAAAGGGGAAAAGCTTAGCATTTATGTTTATAAGTGTTTTACGTACCTAGTTTATGTTCTTAAAAATTGTAGTATGGAGAAGTCTGGTGAGTTGTTGTTCGGTGTTTGTTAGAGTTGAATTGAGGAAATACTGGTACATAATATGAGCCTTGGGTATGATTTTACAAATTTTGTTAAGTTGTAAGTTATGTGGTTAGAGATGTAATACGAGTATTTAAGGAGTTGAGGATAGAGTGTTTAAGGAGTTGAGGATAGAGTGTTAAGTGTTTGGAAGCGTGGATGTCGATGCCCATAATAATGCTAGTCATAAGTTAGTGACTTTAGGTGTTAGAGGAAGTTATGATTAGTGTTCCTGAACAGATGTCCTAGAAAGAATTTTGTGTCATTATATTAGCAATAAATGAGAGAAGTTGCATTCATGCGTATATTGATACCCCCTATTGTTTTGAGAATTGTGGTTATAGATTTATGAGAAGTTATGTTCTCAAGTCTAGGATTGTGACTTTGATCTAAGGGGGAGATAGTGAGTTAAGGTAGTTTCCGAATTTTCTCATTGTGGCCAAAGTCATGATAAATCTATTCCTATTCAAGCATGTTCCTCCTACTTTAGTTTAAGAATTCATTCTACCAATGTCTTATATATTCAAGTTTTGCCGATGCCTAAGGTTTGAGATCTCTATGTAACTCATGTAATGTTCTGATATCTAAACAAGGGCAACAATGTCCCTCAATGATCAATTATTCCAAGTATCCAAGCCATATGTCGTGTTGCTCATGATCTATAAATCTGTGTCCCAAATCATGCTTGGTTCTAAGAAATCATTTTTTCATATGTTATTGATTCATTTTATATTGGGATTAGCCAAATGATAAAGTTGTGGGAACTTATTACTATCGCAGCTCTGAAAATGAGAAGCAATAGCTTCAAGTATCAATCTTTATCTCAATCATTAACTTTATGAATTCTGACCTTATGTTATACAAATCATGAGATATGTGTGTCCTAAGAAATTCATGTTGTGTTGTGGTTATGCCGAACGACCCTTTTTCTTATGATCCAGGCACTTGATATCTGAAGCACTCTGTGTCTATTCTATTGTATCTTTATTTCATATCCCTCATCGAGTAGTACAATAAGTATGAGTGATGGTCTGATAATGTTACTTCCATTCATGATGTTTATGCTTTGGTCCCTTAATGACCCTCCGTATATTATTATGATGGTGGATTTAGAAGCATAGTAGTGTGTTAGGTATGGGAGTAGGTGTTCTTGAAGGTGGAAAAAAATATTAATGTGATTCTCGAGCTGAGGTTATAGGTAAAAGGGAAAAAAGGAGATGAAATTTTATTGTGTGAAATAGCTAAGAAGGATAAATGTGGTGAAAATATTTGAGAGCGATTGCAATCGTTGGTCTTAGTGGGAAGAGATCCATGTAGTGGGTGTAGCAATGATTAGGCTTGAATGTTGTAGTTGCTGAAAACACTAACATATGTGCTATGTGGTTGGTACTCTCTGAAATAAATCTTGAGTGTGTTTGATGATAGTGATAAGATGAAGCAATATGCTTAAGGGGATGTAGAGTACAGGATCCCGTAGTGTGAACTAGCACCTCTTTCCTATGAGTTAGGTTTCAACATAAAAGTATATTATGACGGAACACAAATTCATGTGGTTAGATGTATTACGGGAGAATTGTAAGTCGGAAATGATGAAGAATGTTGATTAATGTTGGAGTATAGACAAGTAGTGTCTCCAAGTTTAAGTATTTTCGTTGTATCTTGTAAGATAGAAATGCTATTATCCTTATGTCTCGCAAGAATCTTATCTCATATCTTGTACCAGTCTTAATCATGCCAAAGACTCTTAAGAAAAATTCATGTCTTACAATATTTTGATCATGTGCCATAAAACACATGCCAAGATTATGTCGATGTCAAGTTTCGTTATCTCAGGTTTCGTGCTTACCAATTTTCATAGGGGATTATCATGAAGATCGGGTGATGCCTTCGCATATTTTTATGGAGGAAAAATGTTCAATGCGAGGTTTCATTCCTTATTCCATACCTTTAGAGCTTCAACAAGTCCCTGCCCATCATTCGGGGATGAATGATCCCAAGGGGGTATAATGTAACACCCCGTACTTTTGGACTAAAATTTAGACCATCATTCCTATGCGTATAGATCCAAACTAAGTGATTCCTTGTTAATACATGTTTGGAGATCAATCCTATAGTGTGTGAATACCTTTCAATATGAATTGAGGTCACAAGAATCTCCTAACTCTAAGACGAGTTGAAAACAATTCCATCGATTGAGTTTTAGTGGACACTCCAATTTGGGTCAACTTTTGTAGACCATAAATTCTTGTATACAACGAATTAGAAGGCCTACTATATATAGAATCAAAGGTCTTTGAAGTATCTTTCCAACGGTACCAATCTCGCCTAAATCCGATATTCGAGCTAAGAGTTATGACATTACAAAGTGGAGTATTTTCCATCCGAACTGATCTAATATGCCCTTCATATGCTCCCGCATCTTAGGTGCATTTCAGGGGCATAACACACTGGTTTAGCATGCCTTTCATATGCTCCAGCATCTTGGGCCATAACACACTGGTTTAGCATGCCTTTCATATGCTCCAGCATCTTGGGCGCATTTCAGGGGTATAACATACTGGTTTGAGATGCCTTTCGTCTACTCCAGCATCTTGGACGCAGATGGGGTGCATTTCAGGCTACAGGTTCATGGTCAAATTCAATTGAACATAAATTTCTCTATTTAATGAACTGGGAGGCCTGATATATATCAAATAAAAGTTCATTGAGTCTTCTTTCAAATACAACTGATTTCGTCCAATTCCAACATCGGAGTAAAAAGTTATGGCTATTTTACTTCAGCATATCAGCCTGTCAACTGGCAGAAATTTCTGCGACCTTTTTGTTTCATGAGGGGTATTTTGGTCTTTTATCTCACCCAAACACATGGGATTTAGCCATTCAAAGGCCAAAATACCTCATTCTCTAGCAAAATATCTCAGGAACTAGACCCTATCTCCCCTTTCCAAGATCAAGATCCATCCCCTAAGTTCAAGATTTCCAAGAATCAAATCAAGATTCGGATCCTGTTCTTTAAACTAAGTAATCTAAGGTACGTGGGGTTTATCCTAAAAAATGCATGGACTTGAAAACACTAGAGCATGATTTTAAGATTATTCAGCATGAATTTTTAAAGGGTTTTGGAATCTATGTTTTAAATTATGTATTTCAAATGTTTCAATTTTACTATTGCTTTGGCCTTGTGGTCCTTTCTCCTAAATTGATTTACATGTATATGTATATGTATGAAAATTGAGATTGAATATTGTTTGAGAGCGCAAATTATGAACTCCCTCTCTTGTATTGAATTGAAGATTATGGTTCTGTCGAAAAAGAGTTGAAATGCATGTTTTATGATTGGAAGTAGTTTTCTTAATGTCATAGTATTTGAACATGATTTAGAGATGATGAGAGGGTGTTTCTTGATATACCTATATTTTGTGTTAAAGAGATAGAATTGCATGAAATTAAGAATTTTGACATGACCACCTTTGTTTATTGAATTACTGCTAAAGAGAATTGCTTGTATGTTTTTACATGAGTTTTAAATAATGAGTTCCTTGAAAAGAATTGTTGATATGGTGGTCCTTAATTCCATGATTTGAGAATAGAGATTATAAGTTGCTATAAATGGCTCAAAGAATGTGACTTGCAAGTCAATGGTATCACGATACCATGTAAATATATGTCATAACAGAATTAGAGTCTTCAGAACTTGATTTTAAAGTTTGCATGTTGTAAAGAATTAAAAATAGGCTTAAAGATGGTTAGGTGGTTACCCAAAGAGGGCATGAGTCAATCGACTCATAGCTTAAAACCGTATTTTGCTGATACGGGTATGTTACTTTTGTATGCTAGCGACGGCCTTGTGGCGTAGTAGAGATTTAGAGACTCCGACCCTTACGGTAAACTTAGGTGGGGGGCTTGACTGTCGAGTTAAGGGAAGATTCCATATAGCCCATAGAATTACAGAACTGTAGGGTATAACACCTAGCGCAGAAGTAAAACAAAGAGTGTCACAGAGTTCAGATGATTTTACAGAGTCTTTGAAATATGCCCATGTTATTTTACCTTATGAGTTATTTATGAATTATTTTAAATTGCTCTCATATATGTTGAATACCAATTATTAATTTGGATTTGCTCTGTGTACCAGTACAACTGTATTGACACCCTACCTCTCAAGTTTTGAGGCACAATCTAGGGGTCCAGATAAGCAGTAGATTTCTTCAGATCGAAGTGCAGAGTTCAGTTGGTGAGCCTTTCATATTTCAGAAGGCCTAATTTCCTTCATTCATTTATCGTTATTATGATTTTGGTCTACTGGGGGCCTTGTCCTAGTTTTCAGACAGCTTTGTTCTTATGTAGTAGAGATTTTACAGACTGAGTCAGATATTATTTTAATGTTGTTGAATTGCAGTCTTTAACATTATGTTATTTTCAGAGCATGACCATGGTCTCTTATTCTGCTATGTTTCCGCATTTCTTTTCTGTATATGAATGGTGTATGTGATTACAAGTTAGATGGGCGTTCGGGCCTTCATGGTTAGGTTTGCTCGTCACAGCCAGGTCCTAGGTTCAGGTAGTGACAAAAGTGTCTACTAATAACTGAAAATATGAATAGTTAAGTCCCTGAACTATGACGACTCACCAACTGTAGGGATGTAGATGAGATTCTCAAAAATCACTCACGCTACAGAGACTGAGCACCTGAACCTACATTATGAGACAATATAACACATAGACGTATATGTAGATCAGTACTTTAAGGATGTGCTGAGTATATGGGGGTGAATACAATAAGTAAACAATATCATCATAATTTATAAAATCATGCATGCTAAAGGTAAATGACTCACACAGGCTTGAGTAGTCTGAAAATTGAAGATCATAAATCATGAACAATAAAGCATATATTATAAATCTTGTGAGCCATTACCCTTAGTTCTGAAATCTGTATTCTATTCTTGTTCTAAAATCATATATGCTAAGTGAAATCTATAAGTCTGTAGAGAAATACTTTATCTTAAAGGGTTTAGAAATTTGAAATCTTATTCTGAATGAAAAATACTTTATCTGAAGGCTTTAAGGAAATACTTTATTTTTTATCTGAAGGGAGGTTTTTCTAATCGACTTAAACCATGTGAGCATTCATGGATTCCAATGTTCTTGTCCCCCTAAGGAGGAATCCTCACGTTGGGGGGAGAGTCCTACTCTTGCCAGGGAGTATAACCTATCTGAGTGATCACATATCTATCATCTACGTAGAAGTGGGAACAATCTAAATCCTACGTTGGTACATAGTTCTGAGGTATGAAATCGTAGTAACTTACCCATCTTGGTGCTAAATACTACTCCCATTAAATCTGTATGCTAATTCTGATTAAAATCCACTTTTAAAATAATCTAATGATTTATGATGAAAACCAACTGTATATCTGTAAAGCTAAATCTATAATCCGAATTCTGTAAAGTGGATTTCATATCTATTTTGAGACCAAAAGGTCAAATCTTTATCTATAAATCTGAAAAGAATCTAGTCATAAAGTGCTCATAGCACAATCAATCTTGAAATAACACTACTTATTTGGGCTTAATGACCCAAGCATCAAACTCATGTTAAAACATCTTAAAATTAATGCTTGATAATGTAAACATTTATAATTCATCATAAAATCTAAAAATTTCTGTAATATGCATGAAAATATGAACAAAATCATGTAATTCAACTTCTAAATCAATGGAAATTTCATAATCTTATGAATAGCAATATTGGGTATAAAACCTAACTTCAATTTCATGGGAAATCACATAAAATTAAATAACTTTTGTAATTAAAATAAGTTTTGGGCACAAGGATTAAAGGAGTATCCTTGTTCATAACCCCACATACCTTAACTGATGATCTTTGATGAGAAGCTTGAATCTTAGATTCCTATTGTGCTTTTAAAGATGAATTCTTGGAGTTCTTGTATTAGGAATCCTTAATCTTTAATTATCTTGGAGAATTTATGGAGGAATTTGGGTTTCTTGGAGAAGGAGATTTGATGATCTAGAGTTTTCTTTTGAGAGGAAAGTCATGAATTTTGGCATAAAGTGCCTTAAGTATGATAAATTCTTTATTTAAAACGGATTGGGGCTGGGTAAGTTACCAAAATACCCCTTTTAAATAATTAAACTAACTGAAAAACACACATTTTTTTGAACTGGGTGGCCACCGCGACGCGCCACTATCGCGGCAGCTCACTGAAAATTGACAACTGGGAACTGAGCAGATGCCGCGACGCGCCACCATTGCGGTGCTCCTTTGAAATGCCATTTTGGCCTTCGACGCAACATGCCAACATCGCGGAGGGCCACTAGAATGTGACAATTGGGAAAATGGGTTTCTCCACGACATAGGGTAATTGCAGAGCCTCACTGAAATTTGACGAATGTTATTTAAACTGTCTCTGCGACGTGCTAGTGGCCGAAATGACGGTGTTTTACGACTGAAACTTAAAATAGCCATAATTTCTCACTCGGTTATCGGATTTGGGTGAATCTTATACCGTTGGAAAGCTAATTCAATTTTCTACACAATAGGAGGTCTAAATATGGAAAATTATATACGAAAAATTATTTTATTTATCTTGAAAGCTATTCTTTGACCTTCTAGGGACGAATTCTAGCTAGAAAAAATACGGGGTGTTACAATAGGGTTTCATTACCAAGTTCAAATCATGCAATATTTCCATTAAAAATCTAATAATATAGTAAAATCAATGTCATAGGCATTTTATCAAACATGTTGGGGGCATAGTATTTCGAAAATCAAAATCAATTACCATGTGACCATTCCCATGTAACCAATTATCCAAAACCACTGTTAAAGCATGTGATAACATAATTAAATCATGAGAAAATCATAACCAAGCACTTAAAACTAAAACCCCAACAAATATTTGAAAATCCAAAAATTATATAATAAATCATGCCATGAAAATATTGTATAAAATCATGCCTTTAGTTGGTAGTAACAATGAGGGAAGAGTACATGCCTTAATTGAGAAGATAATGGATAAATCACCAACAGAAGCCCCAAATTAATCCTTAGGATGAAACCCTAGCTTTCTTTGCCCAAGAACTTTAGAGAGGATTAGAGAGTGTTTTCTAAGTGTTAATGAATAGAATAATAGGAAAAATGACCTCCCAAATGAGTTAAAAGTAGTGGGGCCTTATTTGGTTAAGTTGGGAAATATTTAGATTC
Organism: Capsicum annuum; assembly: GCF_002878395.1. Classification (NCBI taxonomy): domain Eukaryota; kingdom Viridiplantae; phylum Streptophyta; class Magnoliopsida; order Solanales; family Solanaceae; genus Capsicum; species Capsicum annuum. Next base: position 12,787,091 of record NC_061120.1, on the reverse strand, counting down.
CCCTTACTTAAACTGCATAAAATCCTGTCAAGGGTAATGACTAGCCATACCAATCGTACCCTCCAATACGAGTGGTACCCACCACTCGTAACCTAAGCCTCCCCCTTGGTCCAAAAACTGTCCAAGGTATGACTCACCCAAACCAAGTCGTACCAAGTATATGACTTGTACCCTTGACCTGTACCCTTGACAAAATAGAATCACAAAAGGTATGAACACTGTCCACCATACGAGTCTGTGGTACGACTCGTACCCTGGCTTACGGCTCATGGTGAGCCACTCTTACTTAGATCCAAGTTAAGTTACCAAGTCTAAGATTAAGAGAAGGAAAGAACCAAACCAAACGACCCATATCCACTAATACGACTCGTACCACTTAAGTCGTATCCATTTCAGAAACCAATCCAACCCACCAACCAACACTGGTCAGCATACGACCAACCCATATAAACCATACCCTAACATACGACTGGTACCCATTAGTCATATCTTGTTCAGAAACAAGATATTTAGGAAATTTTCTAAGGGTTGAAAATCCAGGGAGTTATACCTTTTTTTTGTTTCCTTGTTATCCTCTTTGATTCTACACCTTATAATGAGATCTTCGACCGTAATCTCCTTGTGTTTGTGTTTTAAATAATTCTTGAAGTCCTTTCGCAAAGGTGGTAACTTCTTTATTATTCCAGCCACTTGAAACACATCATTCACAATCAAACCTATAATCAAGATTAAGTGAATATTTAGAACATTCTTAAAACTAATTTAGTGTAAGTATGTTGCACGTGTTAAAAATTAAATAATAACTAATGTAATATCTTATTATTTTAATAAATGGTAATAGTTAAATATATTTATAATTGTAAAACATATAATATTGTGGATATTATAATATTTTATTGTGCGTAAATATTTTATTACAGTTATAATATGCTATCTTCGATGACAGTACAATCAAATTGCTTAAAGTAGATCCAACTTATAGTTCAAAAGAATACATTTTACAGGTCATTTTGTAATTCACATAGGATTCTTATTAGGTTTTTGTTGTATTAGTTTTAGGATTCAGGATTGTAGTCAAATTATAGGAATGTGAGTTATTCCTGTTACCTTTAAGAATTCTTTAAATATTAATTCTCATAATAATTTTTTACCATATATAAATTTTACTTTTTAAAATAAATTTTTTAACTATATTTTAGGACTCCTTAAATTTAAATATTATATATATAAAAAAAAAAGTTGCACTATATATGTAGGTCAATCATTGTGCTTGACTTTGTAGAAAAAGATCAATGACTCATGTTTTATTACTCGTAAAAATAACAATTCAAATACATGCGGCAAATATTTATATAAGAAAAAAATTGGGTCTTCTTTTCAATTGCAGTATTATCGTACAATAATTTTGTTAAAAATATAGCAATTATTTTCGTTTCTGTTTTCCATTGTATTTACACTCCTTATAATAGGTTAGTTTAATGAATAAGGGAATTGCTGGAAGTTAACAAAATTATAATTGATGTTAAAGTTTTAAATGTTAGGATTTTTAATATGGGTTAAATAAAGAAATATTTAATATTATAAAGAACATTTTTATCAATAATCTATATAATATATTAAAAGTGTGAAAATCCTTAGAAAACTGATTTAAACTTTTTGTCTTTCGTTAAAAGACTCTTTTTTAGACAAAACTGTCTTTTCACTATATATTTTAACTTATTATTTTTTTTTTATTATATTAACTAGACTTTCTAAAATATCTGGGACTCCTAAAATATACGGTAGGAGAATTAATTAATATTTTCATTTCTATTAGACTTCCTAAAATATATGGGACTCCTAAAATATATGGAAGGAGAATTAATTAATATTTTTCTTTCTATTGTTCAATTAGAAAAATACTCCTAAAATAGGACTCTATTAAGAAATACTTCTATAAATATTGAAATGTACGTTAAACTAGAGAACAAACCAGTTTGTCTATTGGAGAATATGATTGGTGCGCATCTAACTTGATTTGATTGTATATTTAGATTGGTGGATGCTTGATTTTCTCACCCTCAACTTCTTCACTGTTTTTGTCAGTATAAGAGAATTAAATATGTGTGTGTGTATATATATATATATTCTTTGTTTTCATTCAAAATCATTCATTAGGGTCAAAATTTTCGCACAGACAAGAATTAGTTGGATCAAAATTGAACCTTTGTAATCACTATTATATTATTTTTATATAGTTTACAGGTTGTAGATGAATTTCGGTTGGCTTTGAAGAATTTCTTGCGTAAAAGTTAGATTTAATTGTATTATTTTGATATATTTATTATCTTATTGTTTTATTTCAATTTACAGATGCTAGATGAATGTGGGTCGACTTTAAAATTTTTTTTAGGTAAAGGTTTGGTTTAATTGTATTATTGTAATATCTCTATTAGTTTGTTATTTTGTGATAGTTTACAGTTCGTAGATGAATTTCGATCAACTTTGAAAAATTTGTGTGTAAAATTTAAGTTTAATTGTATTGTTTTGATATCACTTTTATCGTATTATTTTGTTGCAGTTTACAGGTAATAGATAAATGTTGGTCAACTTTGAGAATTTTTTTATGTAAAGATTAGGTTCAGTCGTATTATTTTGATATGTCTATTATCGTATTATTTTGTTATTGTTTACAAGTGGTAGATGAGTGTCGCACGACTTTGAGAAAAAATTTGTGTGTAAAGATTAGATTTAATTATATTATTTTGATGTCTCTATCATTTTATTATTTTGTTGCAATTTACAGATGGTAGATGAATGTCGATCGACTTTTAAAAATATTTTTGGTAAAAGTTAGGTTTAATAAATAAATTCTCCATTTTTACATACTCAAAAGATATTAAATTTAATGATTATATTCATCTTTATTATTTAAATAAATATACTATTTAATGTAATGTTTGAACTAATTAAAGAGAGGTACATGCATAAGGCGCGTACACCTAAGTTAGTTGTTAGAAAAATACTTTTACAACATAATAACTCACCGTCTAATAATTAAGGAGCAAAACTAACGTTGCTAATAAAATTTCATCATTATCTCATTGATTATGTATATTCATATATACTCCTTAAAATTATTAATAACTAAAAAGAATAAAGAGAAGCGGAAAGAATAATGACAATAAATGTGAGAAGATGTCGTGAATCAAAATCATAATAAAAGAAAACTATAGAAGAAAAAACAACCATGTAGCATGAGAACAACATGCCAGTTAGTACCCTCCATATAAGTCGTTCCCTTTTAATTTTCTGATAGTTTTGATAGCTGACATGGTATCCACAATATTAAGTACATATAACATTGAAATAACAAAGAGTTTTATGAAAATTTAATATTTGCGAGAATGAAAGAAAATAAAAGTGCAATTGATAAGATTGGGTATATTTCATGAACATGATTAAATAACACAACATTTTAAAATATTCTTGTCCAGTTAGAATTCATTTGGCTTTGTAACCTTGAGGACAAGTATACGTGACAGATGATATCTCTCAAAGAACTTGACTCGTGAGTCATTATCGAACAAGGTGAGGAACTTATATATATATATATATATGCTTTTCTTACCATATATATTTAGGACTCTTTCATTATTAGTTATGCTAGTAGCTCTTAATATATATTTTGGAGCTATAGTTTTAAAAATATATTTTTATTTTTATCATATATTTTAGAAATCCTTTATTTTAGATAAAAATAAAAAAGGTGAAAAGACTATTTTATCTATTGCAGATACTTTTAATAAAGGACAATAAGTTTAAATCACTTTTCTAAGAGTCTTCACACTTTTAATATATTATATAGATATAGATTATAGATGTATAACAAAGGTATTAAATGAAATTCTACTTTCATTAAGGAAATCATGAATTATGATTTGCAACTCCTGGACTTGGGTAATTACAGCTTTACTGTCTACCATCTTGAAGTTCAAAAATTTTGCAATGATAAATTTTTTCATTTCGGTATCCTTTGTTTTATACTTTCATTCTTTGTTTATACTTTTTTTCAAAGCATCCTGGAGTTTCTTAGAGATCTTCTTGTTGCTACACACAATGTAGAAATCATCTTGTAGGTCACTCAAAATGTAATTCTTACACACAAAAAAATTGAGTGCTTCTAAAACTTTGTCAAAATGAAACCTTCTTTTTTTGGAGTTTCTGGCGGAAATTAAGAAATGATTTTGTGATGAACCTTTACATACTTAGAATAGTCAAATAAAATAACATCTTCTATTACCATCTTTTGAAATCAATATCAGATTTTTTTTATTTTTTTCGCTGTTAATGTAGTAATATTAGTTGTTGCGACATTCATCATTCCATCATTGACTTGATTTTCATTAGTTATTTTGTTGTCATACATAGACAATCAATTTAATATTACAAATACTAGAAATAAAGTATTAAACTTTAAACAATCTGTTTCTAGTTTAACGATAAAGCTTGTATATTCTTCAAATAGCCAATTGAATGAACTTTGACCCATGATGAAGTTTTTATATCTTCAAATCACTATCAAGTTCAAAAAGAGTAAAAAATTAAAAGGACGAAATCTCCAAAATCCAAAATATAGATAAAATTAATTCTCTTTGGATTGTTGCTTTTTTGGTACACTAAATAAAATCTGTATTATATTCAACAAGAATGTCAACCACAAGTTCAAACAACTTACGAACAACCAAAAGAAGTTCAAAGTATTTTTTAGAAAATAGCAAAATCAAATAGTTAGAAAGGTAGAAAGATTCAAGTCCACTGAATTCATAGTGTTTCTTGAAGAAATTTTACCATCAAGTATTGAGGTTATGAAATATATCCCCCCAGGATAACCTAAATCACTTCACCAAATAGTGGTACCTCAAATTTGCTAAACTACGAACTCACTCAATGATGTATAAATCACACTTGATTTATTCAAGAAAAAGAGTGTTTTTAACTTTAAAATTTTTGTGCTTTTATCTGAGAAAAAATTAAGTATTTAGAGCCAAAAGGTGGTGCTTCAAAAAGAAGAAATAATTCATGAAAAATCACACCATTTTGGGTAGTCTGGTCATATGCACACCCACATGAACATGGGTGACATGCGACCGCCGGTCGCTTTCATCAAAAGATAGAAAGTTATTATTGAGCTTCTCTAGCATTTATGGTGCCAGATGCGCCCACGGATCATCACATGCGCATGTCTGTCAATATTTTATCTTCAAACAGTGCCTCGAAGGGTATTGTTCCTTTGAAGTGTGTTATGACCTGTGTCCGCACACGGACAGCTGCACATGCTCATGTATGTCTACAAATGGAGAAATTTTTTTGCATCAAATTTTTATATTATATTAAAAAATCAACAACTCTCAAGTTTTAAATGAATTTTATCCAAATATATAATCTCGGTCGATCATTTGACAAATACAAATTCAAATTCAATGCCAAAGTCCAAGTTAAAGCCAAAGCTAAAACTGAAGTTGAAGTTAAGCCGAGGGAGCGACGATGAAAATGACACGAGGCTTGTCTTCTTTTGGCGTCACTATCTATATGAAGAAGTGCTTCTAAAATTAAGCACAGAGATTTTTTTTCTCCTACCAATGTGGGAGAATATTCCTTTTATATAGTGAATACACATTTCACTTTTTCCTCTATTTTTCATTCATATTTCACTTAGAACCCAACAAAGCATATAACAATCTAATATTATATCTTTATTGATTTTTATTTAACCAATTCTGCTCCTTAACAGTTTAGTTTTTGATTTAATCAATACAAAAATGGTCTTCTAATTTTTTTATGCCTTCTCTCTCTTTTTTGTTCATGTATACACCATCTCCATGTCTATGAATCTACACAAATTATAAGCACAAACAAACTCAAATACATTATTGCTAAGACATATTTATTTTCTTTCTTGTTAACTAACAAATATGGATGCATTAGCATCGTTTCAATCTTTCAAAAAGAAAAACAATATTAGTGAATAGTTCATGTTGAGTCTATAGTTCACACTGATGGACGGTAGGGGTATATGTTAGTTAATAGCATACATTGAATTGCAAGACAGATGTAAAAATTGAGAAAGCAATCTAAAGACAAAAAAAATGAAACACAAATTTAACATGGAAACCCAAGTTGGGAAAAATCATGGGCAACGACGAGCTATTCACTATGTAGAAAGTAAAGTACAAATATATCCTCAAGAACTCAATATGAAGGAATGAGGACAAATAAGATTTATTCTTAAGTACAAAAAAGACACTGCCTGAAGCAATTACAAAAGAAACTATATAACACCAAAAATACAGAAATTGCCCCTGAGAAATAGGTTGTACTTGCAGAAAAAACTGGTAACCAGTAATGCACAATAAGCACATGATTTACTCAACTTTCCTAAAACTGAGCAAGTACCAAGAACAAAGTTGGAACACAAAAGCATGTTGAGGCATAATCAGCAGAAAGACAAATAATTTGAGGCAACTCTAACAATTTCCACCTTGACTCATATTTAGTAGATTCTCTTCATTATCATAAAAGCCCCGAAGGGTAATCAAGTATTGTAAAGTTCAAAAAATGTTTGAACTTAGCAATGGAAAGTGTCTTAGTAAGCATATCAGCTGGATTCTCTAAAGTATATATTTTTTTTAACTACAATCTCTCCGGTAGTCATTGTATCTCTGATATAATGATACTTCACACTAATATGCTTAGTCTTGGAATAATAAGCACCATTCTTTGTTAGATGTATTTCACTCTGACTATCTGAAAACACAATAGTAGTATCTTGTGAAACACCAAGCTCAAGAATAAGACCATGTAACCATGTAACCTCTTTCACAACTTCAGTAGCCACAACATACTCCTCTTCTGTAGTGGATAGAGCAGCAATAGATTGCAAAGATGCTTTCCAACTAATAGAACCAGAACATAAAGTAAAGATGTACCCAGACAGAGATCTGCGCCTATCAAGATCACCACCATAATCAGAATCAACAAACCTGACAACATCATTAGATGTCACCTTATTCCTATCAAAGACCAAGCCAAGATTAACCATACCTTTCAAGTATAAAAAAATCCACTTCACCACATCCCAATGATACTTTCTAGGATTGTGCATATACCGACTTACCATACTCACTGCCTATGCAAGATCGGGTCTAGTGTTGACCATGGCATACATGAGACTGCCAACTACACTAAAGTAGGGAATACTGGATATCTTTTCAATCTCTTCCTCTATTTTAGGACAGGATTAAGAAGATATCTTGAAGTGAGCTTCTAGAGGAGTTGAGAAAGACTTGCTTTTACTCATATTGAACTTGTCAAGGATTTTCTCAACATATTTTTTAGACAATTATAGCTTTCCAGCTTATCGTTCCCTATAAATCTCCATTCCCAGAATCTTCTTTGTTGCACCAAGGTCCTTCATTTCAAACTCATTTCTTAGTTGAGTCTTAAGCATGTTGATCAAAGACATATCTTTTGAAGCAATCAATATGTCATCCATATAAAATAACAAATAAATGAAGGAACCATTTGAAAGTACACACAATTATAATATTGACTTCATGTGTAGCCCTGACCAACCATAAAAGCATCAAATAGCTTGTACCACTGCCTAGGTTCTTGTTTAAGTCCATATAAGGAATTTTTCAAATGAAAAACACATTATTCATTTCTAGGAACAACAAAGCCCTGAGGTTGCTTCATATAAATTTCTTCCTCCAATTCTCCATGTAGAAAAGTCATTTTATCATCTATTTGCTCCAATTCAAAATCAAATAGTGCCACTAAGGCAAGAAGCACTCTAATGGAAGAATGATAAACAACGGGAGAAAACATTTCATTAAAATCAATACCTTCCTTTTGAGAAAATCCTCGAACAACTAAATGATCTTTCCATCTTGCATCTTCAACCCCAGGAATTCCTTTTTTCTATTGGTAGATCTATTTGCAGCTTAATACATGATGACCTTTAGGAAGTTCACATAAATCCCATGTCTTATTCTTATGCAAACTTTCAATTTCTTTTTGCAGTGCTATCAGCCACTGGGATGAATTAGAACTAGTGATTGACTCCGAATATGAAGTAGGTACCATTGCGTGAATTAGAACTAGTGATTGCCTCCGAATATAAAGCAGGTTCGGCTTCTTCAAAAATCTATGCAACTGTAAGTGCATGGGCAATCAAGCCATCATTATCACTGTATCTATTGGGTTTCATAATAACTCTCCTTAGCCTATTATAAGCTATATAAGAATCATCCAAAGAGTGTGGCTCAACAGGACGGGTGGTATTAGAATCTTGTTTATCAACATGAACATCACTGTTACATTGTGGATCTATAAAAAAGATAGGGTTAACCTTTTTAGATATAGTTCTCACTTCTAACTCCACCTTCTCATGGGTATCTTGTTGATCACCTATACCAGGAGATAATGCAGAAAAGTTTTTTCTAGAACACCACTGTGCATTTTGATTAAAAGTAATGTCTCCGCTCTAAATTATTTTTCTCAAATCAGGACACCATAAACGATATCCTTTAGACTCAGAAGCATAGCCAAGAAATAAGCATTTTACATCCCTAGGGGCTAACTTTCCATCATTAACATGCACAAAAGTAGGGCATCCTAATTCTTTTAAATTAGAGAAATCTATAGGATTACTTCACCAAACTTCTTCTAGAATTTTGAAGTTAATGGATGAGTGTAGAGATCGATTGACAAGATAACAAGTTGTAGAAATTACCTCAGCCCAAAATCACAATGATGCCATAGTCCCGCATTAGAAGCATACAACGAACTCTCAAGAAAAGTTACATTAATACGTTCCACAACTCAATTTTGTTTGGGTTTTCCAACAAGAGTCTTGCGTCTATCAATACTATTACTCATGCAGAACTCATTGAAATCTAATCACAAAACTCCAAACCATTATGTGTCCGAAGGTTTTTAATATTACTTCCAGTTTGGTTCTCAACAAGAGCCTTACAGTTCTTGAACTTAAGAAAAACTTCATTCTGATGTCTCAAGAAATAAACCCAGACTTTGCGAGAGAAATCATATATAAGGGTCATCATGTAGCATTTTCCTCTAAGAGATGTAACCTTTGAAGGCCCCCATAAATCAGAATGAATATAATCAAGAAGAACATGTGTGTGTATAACTGATAAAAATTCACTCTATTTTGTTTTCGAAATATGAATTATTCACAGAAAACTAATTTCCCTATAACTTGATTACCGAGAAGACCTCTTTTACTGAGAAGAGTCATACTTTTCTCACTCATATGACCCAGACACATATGCCATAAACAAGTAAGATCATCTTCAGATGATAAAGTGGAAACTGCTACAGACCTTGTCATAATTGAACCCTACAAGTAATATAGAGTCCCACGTCTTATTCCTTTTCTTAAGATGAGAGCACCTTTTGAAACCTTGAGAATTCCTCCTTCGCTGAATATTTACATCCAAGAGATTCAAGAGTACCCAAAGAAATAAGGTTGTATTTTAGGTCAGGAATATGACAAACATTGGTCAAGGTTATGATAACACCATAATGGGTCCTTATTTGTACAGTACCAATCCCAACAACTTTGCATTGGGCATCATTCCCTATTAGGACAACACCTAATTCAGCTTTTTCATATGCTGAAAACAAAAACTTATGAGGACATATATGATACATACATCCAGTATGAAAAACCTATTCAGAAGAATTTTTCTTATCAGCAGAGATAGCCAACAAAAAATTACCTTCAGAATCATATTCAGCAACTCCGTCTTAAGCAGTTTTATGCAATATTTTGTCATTTTCTTCTCTCTCCCTTTTATTCTTCAGTTTTTCTCATTCAGAAATATCATGCCCCAGTTTCTTATAGTAATGATGTTTTTTTTTTTAGAATAACACCCTTTGGATTTAGATCTGAACATCTTTTTAGATGTACTCCTACAATACCCCATACACTCTAAGCTAGAAAATGAACCATTGTTCCTACGTATGAAAACTACTAATCCTGTAATTCATATTAGGGTGCAAGTCTTATGGCCATTATCCTAGTGAGAATAGGGCTTATGATGTGTAAAACATGTTCATAAGAGTCACTTAGAGTAATGCGAGCTAAGAGCTTTCGAATCAACCAAGTTTTGGTAGTTGATTTCATAAAGGTCATATTTTAATAAGTATATCTTAAATTATATGTGGATTTTGAGAGAGTAAGACCCACCAAATTGTATATAATTGAATCATCTTTCCAACGATACCAATTTCAACTAAATCTGATTCTCGAGTGAAAAGTTATAGCATTTTTCATATAAGACAGTAAGCTACCGTGATTACACCACTCGGCGGTGCCTATAGCGGTGGAACCAATACTGCTCAATGATAAACCTCAAAATTGGGATTGTCCAAAGCAGTAGGTCACTACTATTACCCCACCTGGCGATGCCTATAGCGGTGGAACCAATATCGCTTAGCGGTAAGCCTCAAAATCGAAATTCTACTGAGACTTTTCCTTTCCTAGGGACAGTTTGGTCTTTTCTGATGGCCCCAATCTGTGAAAAAACACGGTATTAAATCCCCAAAAGCATATTTAGCCATCTTTTATTCAAATTCTCTTAATTTAAAATCATTCTCTCTCAATAACAAACCTAGCCCTTCAAAGATTCAAGGTCAAGTTCAAGAAAACCGCCAAGAACCTTTAAGAATTCTTCAATTAATGTATGTTAGATATTCATTCATGGGTTCCTTTCACCCATGGAGTTCAAGAATCCAATTTCAAATTCAAAGTTATGATTTTTAAAAGTTATTGTGATGTTAACCATGAATCCCCATGAATTTTAATTCTATACCATGTTTACGTGTAATTGTTGTTGTTATAAAACCCCGCATGTTTGAATGGTGTTGTTTGCTGAGTTAAATCTTAATTGGTGATTTTAGTGGTGAAATAATGCTTCTACTACATGTTAAAAACTATTTCCATGCTTAAGTCATGCATTACAAGTGTTTGATAAAATGCCTCAAAGAATGTGTTTTAACTATTGACTACATGTCATCTCCTCAAAGTTTTAGTATGATCTTATTATTATTGCTATCGAGTCTTGGGGGTTATGAATACCCAATAAACTTAGTTGATTATAGAATTTCAGTAGTTACAAAATAATTCAGATAAACTATGAGCATTTCAGCCAGTTAGCCATCATGATTAGCTACTGGTCCAGTTAACCTTAGGTCAGTCCCGTAATCAGTGTCAGTTCAGTTAGGAGTAGGATTCAGTACGAGTGAGCCTAGGGATGAGGGCTCACCCATCAGTTAGGAATGGGTACATAAAAGCAACCCAAAGTTCCTGAACTACATAGCCAGTGTAGGTTATGAGATGTCACCTTCCAATTTAGGACTGACACTTTCAGGGATCACCCGCCATTTAGAATTGATCTTAGGGGTCACCCGCCATATTAACCATTGTTAGTATGCATAGCATGATACTAGAACCCTTCCAACTGGGGTCACAGGTTGGACCTCGATCAGCTCAGACTGGGACATGTCGGTTAGATGATACCTCCCATAGTTTTAGTTTTAGTATTCAGTTTAGAACTCAGTTAAGTTTTGCTTGACCATAGCATATAGTTTATTAGTTATTCGGTTATCATCTTTTAGTATTTCAGTTTATAGACTATAGCTGAAACGTGTTATATGCTTGGTCATCCATTCTCAGATTTTACAGCTTTTATGTATTTATATTTAGTAATCTCATGCTAACCAGTCAATTTTTGCTTCATACGTGTTTACTAAGTTATCTCATATTATTCAATTAGTTATTGCTTTATGTTCAGTTATTCATTCAGTCAGATGTTATTCATACACATGAGCCCATGTATATTAGCCTAACCTCATCTAGCATAGTAGTACATTTAAAGTACTGACCGTATACTCATTTCTTACGCTTTGATGTATCATATCATAGGTTCGAACAATCAGGTTCCTAATCATACTTAGATATTTCAGCGCATCAGCAGCAGTAGCGGTGGTGAGTCCTCATATTTTAAGGATCGATTATGTTTATTTCAGTACATCAGTCCAGTATTCAATCGAAGTTAGTTGGGGACATATCCCATCAAATCTACAGTCATTCAGTTATAGGCTTTCAGACACTTTCAGATAGTTATCCAGTTTTTAGTTGATTGTCAGTCTTTATGTTATTACTTTAAAATAGTTGTTTCAGATTTAAGAGTTCAGTAATGTCTTAGTATTATAAAATCTTATGGTATATTCAGTTATTCCACATATATGTATCTTTTATTATTAGTTTTGTTTAGTACTTTCAACAAGTATCAGCTCATGGGTTAGCTTGTGGTAACTTATGACCGTAAGCACCGTGTGGAATTCAGGGAGTACTCCTAGGTCATTACAAACTTGGTATCAGATCCTAAGGTTTTAAGATTTCCTAGAGAGTCTGAAAGTTACATTGAGTAGAGTCTTATGAATGTGGTGAAGCACGCCACACTTATGAATAAGAGGTTACAAAGTATTTTAGGAAAAGTTTCCCTTCTTTTGGTGTTCATGTCATGTGAATGAGCATGATCTTAATTTAAACTCTCTTTCTAATTCAATCTTCTTCCTGTTTATAGAACATCCCTTCTATAAAGACTAATAAAAAGAGAAACGAGAATCAGCCCGCACCTTTACCTGTTTAGGAAGATCCCTTGAACAAGCATGTTTTTCATGCTGAATTCAGATATGCTTTCACCACCTTAGATTATTCAATAGTTACTCAGAATAATCAACTAGCTATTATTTTATCTAGGCTTATGGTTCATGCTCTGCAGAGTGAGGAGGAGAAGCGTAAGGAAAAAGAGAGAAAGAATCAAAGGGCTAGAACATATTATTTTAAGTCAAGGTCAAAAATTAGTTGTACTAACCCTCTCTACAAGAAGTGTGGTAGGAATCATCAGGGTGTATGTAGGGATGGTAGTGGGCTATGTTTTGGATGAGGAAAGCTAGGCCACAGAGTCAAGGAATGCCCCCAGGTAGGCCAGCATAGTCAGCACAATCATTCCCAAGTTCCAGCCGGTCTCCTGACTCAACAGGGTGCCACTTCCAGTGCCACCAGTAGTCAATATCAGAATAAACTTTATGCACACTAGTCTCGTCATGATCAGGAAATCTCTCCTGATATGGTTATCGGTATGTTACATGCCTTTAATATTCGTGTAATACTTTATTAGGCCCCAGAGCCTTGTTTTCATTTGTAACTCAATATATAGCTGTTAATTTTAGTGTCAGTCCTGATACTTTAGTAGATCCCTCTTCTATGTCTACCCCAGACTCTATAGTAAGGTGGTGATAGTTCAGTTTAGAGGAGTTCATTAAGTGGTTTAAAGACTTAGAATGATGGATTTAATCTAAGGGGGAGATGGTAGGACAAGTGACCAAGTCAGGCTCTCAAATTCTAGTAAGAGGCCAGTGTGTTGTAGAGCAACACTAGGGAGGAAGATGCCCGACCCATGCTTATTTCAGTATTTGTAATTCATTCATCACAATATGTACTTATGCCTTACATGTCAGATCTATGATCATAGCTCATATTCGTGCACCTTGTAGAATTTATGTCATTGATACTATATTCCTCAGGCTTCAGTTAAGTGTCAAGTTTCATATAGTGTTCATTCATGCTTCAAGTCCTCATGTTTTAACCTTTCAGTGACCTCTCCTTATGAAATGTTGTAGTGATGAGCAATTGCTTAGATGGGAGAGAGTAAATGTTTTATGTTAAGGAAAGATTGTTGCATGTTTGTTTTACATGAGGTTGTAGTTATGAGTATAGGCTTAAATGTCATGTTGGTGTGTAAATGGATAAATTCGTTACGCAGTAGTGAATGGCTAGTAAGAGTTATATTTAATTATTGAAGAGGTAATCAAAATTGTTTAGGAGATGGAAAGTTATGAAAATGCAGAGTGTATTGAATTCATGACTTATACTAATATTACAGTGTTATGTATGCACTTTATAGGTTTGAGTAGGTTTGAACATAGTGGGAGAATTCAGTCTAGGACATACTTCAGTAGGTAGAGTTATCAGTGCTCATGTGAATATTTTCAGTAACCTCAAATGAAGTGTGATGTTGAGGTAGAAAGTATAGTTGTGGGAGTATTTGAGAAGTGTGGCTAAGATTGAAAGTTAGTAGTTGTCGTGCAAAGGCATAGTAACTCTATCCTAGCTAATGTTTCGTAGGCTTGTATTCCATATTATAGAATTCTGGCCATGCTGTGATTTCTTATTCAAATGTCTTATTCAGACCACACCCAAGATTCTTTGCTCCCTAAAGTCATTAGAACTTCTTAGAAAGAGTGTCGAATAAATACTCTTGTTTAGTATAAGCTTTCAGTATGAGATAGTTTGTATAGTCAGTAATTCAGTTTAGCGGTCAAACATATAAGATCCTATGGTTTTCCATATTTCCATCTAGTCATACTATTTGAAGTCTCATGAATATGGCTATTCTATGAGGAAAAATATTCACACCCCTGCAACTTTTGAATTTTCGCTTAGTTCAGTTCATGCATCAATTTTAGATTTTAGATATTCAGTCATAATTCAGTTCGTAAGAGTCCTGTGCATCATTTCAGTCTTTTCTTAGTATTTCAGTCAATTCAGTATCATTCGGGGGACGAACTATCCCAAGGGGGAGATGTTGTAACAACCTTGAGTTTTCATGTACTAAATCTCTCAACTTTTCTTCACGAAACCAGATCTATCCAGAGGTAGTGGTTACTCATAAGTTGACTCTCTCATTTATATCTCATTCATATACTCACCTTTATGTCATTGTATTCATTCACAAATCAATTCAGTTAGTCACCATGTTTGAGACTCAGTTTAAGGTAAAAAGTTTCCCCAGATTTCCTCTTTTCCATTCTCAGTTCTATCTTTATATAATCAGTTTCATGATAATTCGTGCATTCACAGATCAGTTTAGTCATGTATTCATGTTTTGAGTAATATGAAGTTTAATACGTAATCTCAGACCCTCAATATTCTCAGTCTAGCAAATCTCATTCGAGGACAAATGTTTTCAAGGGGGAGATATTGTAATATCCCGTACGCTCTAAGCTAGAAAACAAACAGTTGTTCCTACATGTGAAAATCTCTAATCTCATAATCCATATTTGGGTGCATTTCTTATGGCCATTAGCCAAGTGAGAAGAGGGCTTATGATATGTAAAACATGTTCATAAGAGTCACTTAGAGTAATGCGAGCTAAGAGCTTTCGAATTGACCAAGTGTTGGTGGTTGATTTCACAAGGGTCATATTTTAATGAGTATAACTTGAATTACAGGTGGAATTTGGAAGATTAAAACACACCAAATTGTAGATAATTGAATCAGCTTTCCAACAATACTAATTTGTCCTAAATTCGATACCCGAGTGAAAAGTTATAGCATTTTTCATATGAGGTAGTAAGTTGCCGCGATTACACCACTCGGCAGTGCCTATAGCGGTGGAACCAATACCACTCAGCGGTAAACCTCAAAATTGGGATTGTCCAAAAAAAGTAGTTCACTGCTATTATCCCACTCGGCAGTGCCTATAGCGGTGGAACCAATACCGCTCAGCGGAATGCCTCAAAATCAAAATTCTGCTGAGACTTTTACTTTTCCAGGGATAGTTTGGTCTTTTCTCATGGCCCCAATCCATGAAAAGAAATATGGGATTAAATCCCCCAAAAGCACATTTGGTCATCTTTTATTCAAATTCTTTCAATTTAAAACCATTCTCTCTCAAGAACAAACTCTAGCCCTTTAAAGATTCAAGCTCAAGTTCAAGAAAACCACTAAGAACCTTCTAGATTTCATCAATTAAGGTATGTTAAATGTTCATTCATGGTTTCCTTTCACCCATGGAGTCCAATAATCCAATTTCAAATTCAAAGTTATGATTTTTTACAAGTTATTGTGATTTAAACCATGAATCCCCATGAATTTTGATTCTATATCATGTTTACATGTAATTGTTATTGTCATTAAACCCTACATATTAGAATGATATTGTTCCCTGAGTTAAATCTTAATGGGTGATTTTAGTAGTGAAATCATTCTACTACTACATGTTAAAAACTATTCCCATACTTAAGCCATGCATTGCAAGTGTTTGATGAAATACCTCAAAGAATGAGTTTTGAATATTGACTAAATGCCATGTCCTCAAAGTTTAAGTATGATCTTGTTGTTATTGCTATCGAGTCATGGGGGTTATGAATACCCAAAAACTTAGTTGTTTATAGAATTTCAGTAGTTACAAAATAGTTCACATAAACCATAATCATATTCAGCCAGTTAGCCATCATGATCAGCTACTTGTCCAGTTAACCTTAGCTCAATCTCGTAATCAGCGTCAGTTCAGTTAGGAGTAGGATTCAGCACGAGCTGATACTAGATTAGCCAAGAACACACAAAACACACACTCAAAATAGTCCACAAGTTCAAGAGAACCAAGGACCCTTTGAGTGACCCCTCTCGGATTCAAGATCAACAACAAGAACTCAATGTAATGTGGTGGTTAACACTAATTTCCAGCCAACATCCAGACTAAATTAACAATATAAGACAAGAACAACAATGTAACAACAAGAATAAAGCTACGGGTTCATTAACAACAACAATAAAACCAACGGATTCAACAAGATACAAGATAAATAGTTAGACCAAATGAAGGGACAATCTTAAGAACCCAAGAATTGTTACACTCTTAGACCCTTGCGGATGTCACCACGATTGGTGTGCTTTTATTTCTTGCCTTTATCTCTTATTATGTCTATTGGGGTTTCATACCCATTAGTGATTATATGCCTTGATGAATTGATATTGATTATTATGTGCCTTGTTATTAGATTCATGATTATGTTACTACTCTGTGGTTTATTTCTTTTAGTAGTGGATGGAGTAGATCTATATTGATGCTGTCCCCTTATGGGTGTAGTTTGGGTTCGAGTCCCATTTATCTAGGCATATTAGTCCTGTTGTGGCCCTTGAGTGGTACATGATATTGATGTTCATTTTGATACTACCTGTTCAGTATAATGATTTTGATATTGATGTTGCTACTACTACCATTGCATAAGGTTACTGATATTACTTGATGTAATTGATTCATGTTAGGTAGCTGTATAGACTAGTGTTATCTAGCTAGACTATCATTTTCTTATGTTATTATTTGGTGGCTTGAGTAGATATTGCTCGATTTGATGATTTCTTTCCCCTAGCACGTCGAGGTTGATTTTTTCCCTCTCTGTTAGCTATGTTAGATTGATTTGGGGATATATTATGATATCAAAGGTAGGTTGATTTTTTTTGGCTCTGTTATGATTCTAGGGTCGGTTATTTAGTTGTATCACCCGTTTTGAGTTTGGAATCCTTAGACTTGCCTTTTGGGTTGCGAAGGTTTTCGCCTTGGCTATTTTTTTGTATATATCCCTTGTGTGAGATTGACTAGTTTAAGGTCTATTCTTCGTTTGTGGCTATTTCTTTGTACGATAGAAATTTTGATATTGATATTGAGATGTTGTGGATTTATCTTTTAGATTTATGGGGTTCGTTCTCTTGTGATGGTTTATCCTTGTTATTAGTGTAGAGATTGGATACTCCTTTTGTTATTGGGATACGGTTTTGTTTAGTAGAGTTAGATGGTTAGAGGCAGGTAGTCTTTCCTGTGATCGCTTCATGAGTTGGCAAGTTGGAAATTCTTTATCTTGATTTGTTTATTTCGTGATGATGGTTTTTTACTTTGACCTTGATTTCGATATTGGTATTTTTTTCTTCTATAATGAGATTGTGGGGGTGGATTTGGGAAATTCTTATTTCAGCATTTGTTTGGCCTAGTGAGGTTTGGTGGAGTGTTTCTCCTTGATGATATATGCCTATGGTTATTCTTTGCTGAGATGGAGTGTTATAGTGATTAGTTGTTAGTTAGATATGAGATTGGTATGATTTATCTCGGATATGTTAGATTTGGATACTAGAGTTGGTTTGAGATAGTTGACATTGATAAAGCCTTATTGGCTCAGTTTTTTATTTGACGCCATGGAATGGCGATTTAAAAGTATGATAGATTTAGAACATTAATGCCTGCCCATTCTTAGTTTTGGTTTAGATATTTGATACCGAGTGATTTAGCCCTGGTATGTACATTTCAGCTTGATGTTGTTAACCCTGCGTGCAACTTTTGTTTTAGACCTCTCTTTGTTTATATTTCATTTATAGGTTGGTTAAGCCTACTTCATGATTTCCTATTTGATCTTCTTGACGTCGGTTGGATTATAGTTGATAAGTGTTCAGATGATAGCCCATGGGCCCCATATTGGTTATTTCAGTTTTGACCTTGAGTTTCAGTTTTCTTTGTGAATTTTGGATGATTTACTCAATCTGAGTAATATACTCGAGTTGGATTCAGTATGACATCATTTTCGGTGGATGAGATATCATGGAGTGAAATATTCAGTGATGAGTAGTTGCACCTTGGATTTTAAGATCTCAGTTTGATTTTTATTTGGACTGGTTGTAGCTTTGACATGGATTGGATTCCTTGGTTATCTCTATTGTGAGCCCAGACAACGCCTTATGAGTTTGTTCTCTTGTTTTTCGTATGGACTTTCAGCAGATCAACTTCAGTTCTTTGAGTTCTCTGGGATGAGAACTCTTTTGTCACCTATGGTCCAAACCCCCTAGTAAGTCGAAGTTGACTATTGATGATGCATTTTCTATCTGAAGCAAGTTAAGGACACGTTTCCAGATCAAAGAGAGAAGTATATTACGTTTCTTCAGATTATGATAAATTTTAAGAATAGAAGGTTTGCAACTATAATTTGCTTATTGTTATTAATTTCTATCATAATTTGGTAATTTATGTGGGACTAAGTCTTTAAATATTCCTCACAGAATTGATACTACTGGTGTCATATCAATACTGAAAGAATTGTTTAAAGGGCATCCCAACTTACTTCGTGGATTAAATCCTTTCTTGCCCGAGGGTTATGAAATTTTAATCCTCAATGAAGATGAGAAGAAAGCGAACTACTATGAACAAGCATTAAGTTTTGTGGGAAAAATAAAGGTTACATTTCTATTATCTTACAATTTTAATAATAAGAAGTATGACTTGTTCTTCTTTAAAAACCTTTAGCCCTGACCTACTCTCATATAACTTTTTACAGGAGCGTCTAGGAAATGACCATGAGTACACATCCTTCCTAGATATTATGCGCAAGTATGGGAAGGAGTGCAATGACGTCAAAAAAATTGTACCATAAGGTGATAAAATATTTATAATCTGATACCTATATATTATAGACGATCTTAATGTTCTTGTTTATTATTACTGTTTCCTTATTCCTGTAGATTACCACACTTTTCAATGACTATCCAGATTTGCTAAAGGAGTTCACTAGATTCTTCTTGCCAGATGATTCAGTTACTACTAATCTGTTGTCTAATTTGGACGACGATAGAACATCCGTGAATTGAAAGGTAGCACTTCTCTCGTGCCATTTTGTTCAAATTTACAACGTTGCATGTATATTTAATTAAAAAATATATATTTCAAATTATTTTATTGAAAACTTGAATTGTTGTATCTAATTATTCATCATTTGTTTTTATCGAGCCCTACATTGGTTGCTAGATACTAAACTTTGACCATTTGTGAGGTATTTTAGTTTTTTCTTCATTTTTTGTTTTTGGTTAATAAATCAGTGTTTTTATCGAGCCCTACATTGGTTGCTAGATACTAAACTTTGACCATTTGTGAGGTATTTTAGTTTTTTCTTCATCTTTTGTTTTTGGTTAATAAATCATTAGAGATATATTATGTTTTGTATTATTTGTGCATATGTTAAGGATCCTAGTATTATCAAATCTCATCATAGTGGTGTAAAATAGGCTATAAGAATATAACTTATCCAATCCAACGATGTTTGGGATAATATGTTCATTTATTAACTTGATCCATTTCAACACACGTCGTGAAAAAAATAGGCAATTATATAGCCCAAATTAACCCACGAGAGATCTAGCCAAATTATTTCCAAAAAATATTTTTGTTATTTGATATTAAAAAATGATCAGATATCAATAATTTTTTTATCTATTAATTTAATTTATTTTAATTCACCTAAATTCAGCGGGATTCACTCATTTGACATATCCACTCACTTGAGTAATATAAGGACCATTAGACTTTAGATCACATAAAATGTAGTGAAAAATGTGACCGCATAACCTTCACGTCATTTGAAGTGGATTGCGGTGGCTTCAAACTTATCACTTAACCAAAAAGTTCAATTTCATTTGGTGAAAACTTTTTAAATAGACTTCATAAAGTCATTTAGTTTATAATTCTAGAGTAATTAGTATATATAATCCAATATAATCTAAGACGTCGCAAAAATTGATGTAAATTATTAATCACATAATTTTTTTTTCTATTTGAGGTAAATTATTAATTACAAATTTATTACTTAACTCAAAATATTACAAAAGAACTAATTGCACTTTGTGGAATTCTCATAATTCATTATTAAAATCTAATGGCCTTAAATAGAACGGTATGGAGAACGGGTATTAGGAAAGAAGGTTAGTAGGATAGGAGCGTTCTCTTGCTTTTCTAGGGTCTAAACTTGTTGGTGCTTATCGTTGTACTAACCGTATTATTGTAGTTCTTGCTTGTGATATCTATCATAAAAATAGTTGATTGTTGTCCTTTGATTGTTCTACTATTTTATTGTTATTCTTGTTTCTTTCTTGCAAACTTCAAATTGCTTCTCCATTTCCTTCTTCTTTGTACTTAAAATTGTTGAACTTAAACTAAGAGTCTTTTGAAAATAGGCTCTTGCTCCACAAGTAGTGATGAGGACTACATACGCTCTGCCCTTTCCAGATCTCACTTGTGGGACTTTTACTTGGTATGTTATTGTTGTTGTCATTAATATAACCTAGAGTTATGCAACATAACCTAGCATAATTTAATTTTCAATCAGAAGAATTGTAAAGTATAATTTAGATTATAATCTTGTTGATATAATTTCATTACATCTTGAGATTTCAAATGGACAAAAAAATGAATTTTATATATATGAAAGAAAAGAACCAATGTTCAACAAAAAACTCCTCAATTTAATGTATGTTCTTTTACAAGTAATTTTTCTTTAACGATGAAAAACTGAATTGTATGCAATAATTTTACAATGAGGAGAATAGTTTCAAAATCTAAATTTACAACATAGTCTTAGTGTTTTGTTACATAAACTAATACGAATACATAGATATTGATGAGAAGAGATCTGAAACGTGTGACAGCTAAACTATACAGGGTTCTTATCTCCCCCTCTCCCCAATTCATTTTTTATGTATTTTTATGTTGACATGGTTGCCAAGTCAACACAAGAAAAGCATAAAAATACTCTATTGGTAGGCAATTACGTCAGCAAAAAGAAGGACAAATATATAAAAAAAAAAGAATGAGTTTAGGAGGATAATAAAATCCTCATAAAATTTATGTGTCATAGTAACGTCGTGTATAGTTTAGAAGATACTTGTGTCTTATCACAATTTATTACAACATTAACATAACCATCGTATTTTAGGGTACAGGTTCTATATATGATAATTTTATAATGATGAGCATAATTTTAGAATATGATGCTTAACGATTTTAATATTTTGTAGCATATAATGCAAACGTACACAGATACGTAATGTTGGTGAAAAAAGATCATACCACATATTTCTTTTCCATTTGGAGATGAATTACGTTGACTGTATATTAATAACTTAACCAAAAATGTTAACAAAATATCAAATGCTCTTTTTTGGAATATTATTAAGTGTAAACAACATAAATCTCAATACTTTACTACCTAATTATTCTCTCTCCGTACTTTTATAATAATTATATAAAATCTCAGATATGATACATTAGTTAACGTCATGATACATTAGTTTATGATACATTAATAAATCTTTAATTATAGTTAAAAACGAAAAGAAATGGTAATTAAGCTTACAGTTGAGCAATTAATGCGCTTAATTAAAGAAATTGTTGTTTAAATTACCTAATATACGTCTTTTAATAACTTATGATAACAAATATCATAAATTTTCCTATTATGTAAAAACTAATGATATATGGTATTATGATAACAAATATCTCATTTAATAACATTGAGTTCATGATATACTACAATTCATGACACATTACATTTATTTGTGGTTACTAATACATTATTATATTTTTTTCTTAATACTTTATATGTGTAAAAATTATCTGATACATTATATTAAAAGCTAAATATCTTATGATACGTTACTTTATATGCAAATACAACAATATTATATTTACTATTGTATTGTTAATTTAAGTTTCTGATACATTAAATTATTTTGGTTGAGATACATCACTGTAATTAAGTTTGCATTATACTTGACTTATTTTTGAAAATATCTGATACATTATATAATTTACATTAAGATATAAAACTACAATTAGCTCATATGATACATTGTTGAAGAGTAAAATATCTTTTGATGCATAGTAATCTAATAGATGGACGAAAATTAATTTATAGAAATTGTAAAACAATCAAAAGTTTTGCTTAAATATCATAGCTATTTTGTCGAGAAAGTTTTAATATTTCAATTTATTTTCACGAAAATCAATGTCTTCATATCATAACGAAATGGTGGAAATTAAAAAAGAAAATGGTGAAAAGATGGAGTTGTTAGATCTAATTGAGTAGTAGATGAGAACATGGTGAAAATTCAAAAGAAAATTAATGTAAGTTGTAACTTGAATGTTGAAGTAGAAGATGAAGATGAGAATATGGTGGAAATTCAAAATGGGTGAGTTGAAAAAATCGTGGGATATATTTTCTAATTTTTGGGCTTGGTTTGCGGCACAATGAAGGGATGTGGGTGAGTATTTTTAGATGTATCATAAAAGAGGCAACTATTTTGAGTAAAAAGGAATTTTTGTAATTAGTTTAGTTGAATGAGATTTTAGGTAGTAATAAAAACTTAAGGTGTGGTTATAAGTAATTTTATCTATTAATAAATCTTATAAATGTAATCAAACGTAACCTGGAGTAATATAGTATGATCTAAAATAGTCTAAGTATTTATTATGAAAAGTGATAAGTATAATGTAATCAAATGTAACCTAGAGTAATATAGTATGATCTAAAATAGTCTAATTATTTATTATGAAAACTGATAAGTATAGTTTTAAAAATTTTAAATATTCAACGACATCTTAGTGTTCAATCAACATGATTCCAGTTATCTCAAATTTGCAAATATATAAAAGAACTTATGTTTGGTATAAATAAAAAAATATTCAATTATTGTATAAATGGGGCATTTTGAGTAATTTTTTTTAATTAATATATTTTGTGATAAACATATATAATAAATTTATAGTGACAATTTCTTTGCATAAATCAAATATATGTATATTAATTATTCAAACACATTTGTTTGTATTGTGTAAGTAGTACCTATGAATTTTAAAAATTTGGACTCATTAATGAATTTCAAAATATGCATCTGTCATTAAAATTTAGCCTATTTCAATATTATACCTTTTTTACATAGCGATCAATTTTTTTTTGAGATTATGTATATATGCATAGTCTGATATTGAAAATACATATTTTATACAAAGCATAAGATACAACAGTAATATTTTTTTTTCTCAATTCATTTTTTCACTTCACCTATTTACCTTTTAATTATTTATTTCTCAAACTTTTGTATGTGTGTTATAGTTCTTCCAAGTCCAAGAGAAGGGAAAGAGAAAAGGGAAAAAGTAGAGATAAATGAATTCAAAGAAGATTTTTATTATCTAAACTATTGATTTAATTTTTTGTCGATAGATCTGTTAAAAATTTCTCATTTTCTTTTTCAGAAGACGTTAAGAGGTGAGTTCTTTTAGAGAACGGGGTATGTTTAATTGTTATTCCTTTGACTTGTCCATTGTAAAACTTGTTGCGGAATTTGCTTTTCTATTTTTGCAGCATGAAGCGATTGAGAGATGAGTCAAATGATAAGCAATTATTTGATTCTTTTCATGGAGAATCGTAAGCTCTTTGCTTTCTGTTTATTTTTCTATCTTTGGTAATTTGTATGTACATGACTTGTTTTGATTTTTTTTTCCTTGAATTTGTTGAATTATTGGTAAATTAATGATTTTTAGATGTTATATGTTGTGTGGTGTGTATGACTTTATGATTTTTTATGTACATGACTTTGTGCTATTTTTCATTTTCTGTCATATCTAACAAATTAGCATACGTCTTATTATTTTTATTTTTATTTTCTACCACTAAGAATTATCAGGCACAAACGAAGATAAAGATAGTCTTTGCCCATGTTGCGTTTGTATGAGTGTGTCTTATTGCTTTTTGTTTGTCTGTTAATTCAATTTTAGAAAAAAAAAATTATAACATTGTAATAGAACCACTATTTATTTGATTATATCAATCGTTTCAAGGAATTTATCAATTTTGAATAAACTTTCAAAAACTTACAAGCAAAATGAATGTAAGTGTGACTTAACACTATTAGAATTTGAGCTCTGATCTTCCATAATTTCACCCACTTTATTCATGGTTACACTACTCCCTTTATTTTGAAGCAATGTATTTGAGTGGCTACATATGACTATGATTCTCATGTATTTTCTTATTTTTCTCAAATGAATTAGCTATGATCAATCAGAAGTTTGCAAAAGTAGTTTGGGCAGAAGAGGAGGTGGCAGCCGCAGAACTGGCAATAATTGCGCAGGTGCTAGTGAACAAGCAATCAGTTTTATGAATAAAATAAAAAGTGACATTTCTATTACCTTACGGTTTAATAATAAAAGCCTATCTTTTGCTTCAGTAAAAAACTTTACTCTTTAACTTTCTTGCTTATAACTTCTTGCAGAAACATTTAGGGAATGATTATGAGTACAAATCGTTCCTAGATATGATTCTCTTGTATGGAAATGAGGGAAAGGACGTTAAAGAGATTTACAATGAGGTGATAATATTTGTAATTTGGATACATAGATATTATAGAGGAACTTCATCATATTTTCTTGTTACTATTATTTTTTTGTATGTGTAGGTTTCCAATCTTCTTAATGACCATCCAGATTGCTAGATGAGTTCATTAGATTCTTGCCATATTCAACTACTGCCAATTCGTTGGATCATGTCGTTATTATCAATCAGAAAGGTTGAATGTTAAACTATTCTTTGCTAGAAAATGCTTACAGATGTCTCATAGTTTCTTTCTGGTTGTTTCACTTCAGTTTTGGTAAATTTGTTCGTATGCATTTGTTTTTAGCACAGTGTTGCTGAGTTTGGTAAGTATTCTTTTTAATAAGATTTGCTTGATCTTGTCAGATACATATCTTAAAGAGTTCACTTTCTGTGAAAAGGCAAAAAAAAAGACTACAAAGTCTAACTGATTATCAGGCATTCTTAAAATGACTCCATATTTATAGTACAGAAAGAATTACAAGAAACAAGTTACAAAATTTGGTACGTCTATCATGCAATTAATCAAGCTTTGTTATTCCAATACAACATTAATTTTTATTAATAATTTCGCTATCTGTGGTTTGCTTGGCTTCTCTGTATTCAGTATTAGATTCATTTTTTGCTAAACATATCCTCTCTTTTGACCACAAAAAAGATCTTGTTCTTATTGTATTTTATGGTACTAATGTCTTTGAAATGATGAACAAGTCTTGATTTTTTTTTAGCATCATCAATTTGAAAGCAAGAATGATACTCATTTCAGATTGCTGATACACTTGAAAAACATCCTGATCTTATAGAGGAATTCAATACATTCATAGAGCATCATGAATAAGTTGGTAAGTCTTGAAATTAATTTCATGATAGAAAATTTGTTGTGCTACATATGTATATATGTGATTCCATATTGATCGATTAATGCTTTTGCAATTGAATTTCTTGCAAGTGAAACGACTAAGGGGAATGAAGGGAATACCAATTCCAAGTTAGTAAAGGAAGAAGTGAAAGACAAAGATAGGTGTAAAACTGAGGCTCCTTCAACTTATCAAATAAAAGAAGAAAATAAGGTTCCTCCACAGAGAATTAAGTTTGAAGAAGCTATCATCTTTGTGAAGAAACTGAAGGTTATTTTCTTGTCTTCTGATTATTAATTTCGATAATAATTATCTTTTTTTTCTTTTTTACTTGTTATTATCGACATGCATTGTACGTATATTTCATAACAGTCAGTACTATAAAATAATGAGGTTCTTTAATTAATTAAAAAGGCTAGACAATGAAGTTTTCAAGAATTATATAATCATTATTATAATTTTATTCGATATGAAATGCACATATGAAAGGTAAGAGTTTTAATTGTTGAGGTTATCACTTCGTGCAGAAATATTTTCAAAACGATGATCATTTGTTCAAATCCTTCTTTGACAATTTGAAGATTTACATGGAGGTCCACAAGAGCATCTATGAAGTCTACCATAAGGTGATAACCCATTTTTAATTTGGATGCATAAATAGTACAGTATGTAAGTTGCCAAACTTCTCGATGATAATCGTGTTTTAATTTGTGACCATCTTCATTTTTGTAATATATAGGTTGCTAAACTTCTCAATGGTCATCCAGATTTGCTTGAAGAATTCACACAACTCTTTGCAGATTCTTCAGCTATTGGCATCCTTAAGCAATATCTTTATTAGTAACCATCCTCTTTAGTTCCTTATAACGATGTTATCTCCCATGACTAAAGCTTGCAAATTATGAATTCTAATTGATATATTTTTCAAAGAACTTTTGGGAAGATTGGTGTTGCTTGGAATTCTTTGTGCTGTTTTAATTTTTAATTAGTAGAGATTCAGTTTGATTAGAAATTAAAAATTACTAATGGTTTCTTGAATAATATCATCTTTCCCTCTAGCAAATCATGACCCATCCTTTTATTTTCTTCATTTGTAATTGTTCATAATACATGAAAAGAGATGCAACTGAATCAAGGGTAATTGTTCCAATTCTTTGACTGCTAATTGAGGCTACTAAGAATAGTCCAAGATTTTATCAGTGTGTGTGGATTGTTGTTAACCATGATATTGTATTGTTAGTTTAGATATCATGTTTGTTTTGATTGTTCGTTAACTTTTATTGTATCTTATCGTTAAGTTTCATCATTAGGTAACGACAAAAAGTCTCATTTTATGTAACAATCGATTTGGTGGGATCGCGTCGTTACTTTATGAGATAATGCATCAAAACCCCCCTGAACTTGTCCCGATAACTTAGTTTAGCACTTAAAATTTACAAATAATTATTTACCCCCCTTAACATCTTTAAAGTGAATTAATTTCAACTCTAATGTTGACATGATATTTTTTAAAAAAGGAAAAGAAAAAAATGCATGGTTTTTTATTTTTTATTTTTTTATTTTTAAAACGCCTACTAAAGTTCTTATTTTTAATATTTATTTATATATAATATTTATATATATATATATATATATATATATATATATTTATATATATTTTACTTATATATATATATATAATATTTTAAAAATACTTTATTTACGTGGCTCCGACGTGGCGCTGAGGTGGCACTCACGTGTCAGCGAGTGTGATTCACTTTCCCTCATGAGAGTTGTATTATATATTAAGGGTTGGAATTAATTCACTTTAAAGATGTTAAGGGGGGTAAATAATTATTCATAAAGTGTAAGTGCTAAACTAAGTCGTCGGGACAAGTTTAGGAGGTTTTGATGCAATATATTTTTTCTCGTTTTACCTAACTTATTAGTTAATAATCATATTTTATTTCATATCCTACTTTTCTAGTATGTTTATCCTTTAAAATTATTGATGTATGGCATTATACAATGATGAAAAACGATAAAATCAATCTAAATGTTGTATTCATTAAAACAATATACATTAAAATATAATAAAATACATTATGAAACAATAATGGGTGTTCATATTGTTAGTGTGCAGTGAGCAATAGTAATCAACTTACATTTTATAGTTTATTTGGTGTATAGTTGTGTACAATTTCTTATAAGGTATATAGCTCCTTTTTTTTCACCATTTAACTATAATCGAAGCAAAGTAAATAACACGTAATAAGAAAATTAAAAAATATGATAGTGCATGCATAATAATAATACTCATATGAGATATTAGACAACTGTCTAGGAGTAAATTATGGTAAAAAAGATTGCTCACTTTCATTTGAATTGACTTCATCTTCTTCGGCTTGAAAGCAAAATTAACATACTCAATTAACATCAATATCAATCATGATTAATAATGATTATCTTTTTTATTGCAATGAAAAATTATTTGATATCAAATAATTATCAATTAGTTTATTTTCAATATGGGCAGTAATAGCTTTTCATTCAATATCCATTACATACACTAAAAAGGTTATGTAACCTACACCACATTTTTCTTATCAATTATCACATTCATAAAACTCATTTCATACAAATGTGACATATACAAAACTTCATCCATACCAAATTTAATATTAATTCCACATATTGAGAACTAAAAAAAATATTTTTTAAGTATGAAATGTGTTTATAAACTGGCTTCAATGAAATTTATTAAACTAATTCATGGATATCATATTATGTACCATTTTCATACATTAAAAACAGATATACGAATACACCATTTGTATGTAGAATCTAATTCTATAAATTGAGACACTAGAAGTTTAAAATTATTTAAAATATAACTTTGTTATACATAAATCATTTCAACTTAATCGTTTAAAATAATATATGAATATTAGATTGTATACAATTTTCACATATTAAAAATAAATTATTAGCATATAATATTTATTGGCATTTTTCCATAGGTTAATCCTACCCTTAATATTATTATAAATTCAAAATTCATAAATTAGAAATTAAAAATATTTTATTATAATCCATAATTATAGAGAAATTGGGTAAGTAGGAAGGAAAGAGAAAAAAAATACTTGTTTTCCTTTTTAAAATTTGTTTATTAATAGATTTCATAATTTTAGCCTAAATAATAACTAACTCAAAGATTTTTAACCAAAACTAGTTAAGTGTACGCGCTTTGTACATGTGTCTCGTATTGATAAATATAATTATATATAAAGAAATAAAATTATTAAAAAAAGCAATTGAGTTGTATAAATGTTGTATCTATTTAAAAGATATAATTTGACACTAAAAGTGTTTCATCTTAATCAATAAAACTATACATAAAATGAAAAATTTAATGAATTAAAAAAAATTTTCTCATCAAAGAAAAAGATTTAAAGGAAAATTAAGCCACAAAGGAGCATTTGTTGTACATATACATCATATTAAATTAAAATATAAATATTATTAGTACTCGACAATCCAATTTAGGGTTGAGACTATGATTCATAATATAAAATATAACAAAAAGGGAGTAAAGAAATCATAAAATTAAGAAAACACAAGTAAAAAAACACTTTGTAAGAATATATTATTATTTTTTTATTTTGTCCGACATCATTCCTTTACCTTGCTACAGCTAATGATCGTACATGGACAAACTTTTTACTTTCTTCAATTACTCAAAATCAATATTGTATATATCTTTAATAAAAGAATGTACATAATTAGATGTTAATATTTAATGATACACTTACAGCAACATCATGATGCATATTAAAAGCTTTAACCACAATTTCTTTGTGACTAATCAATTGACCCACATATGATCGATCAAAAAAATTATTGCGAGAATTATTTCCTCCTATATAATAAATGTAGATAGATCATCTAACTTTTGAAAATAATAAATCATATGTTAATTAAATTGGTAGAAGTTATACCTCAATTATCTGTATTCTTTTAAAACTTAGAATTTTTTTTGAATTGAAATTTTAACCTAACTGCATTCTTCCAGGCGAGGTCATAACCTATCAAACATAAATTATGATAGAATCTACAAAAATTAAGGATAGAGTCTCAAAATGTGATAAAGCACACGTAAAAAATTACATAATTAGGCAATCAAACCAACATTTAAAAGCAACGAGCAATCAATAGCTGATAAAAAAAATTTCAAAGTACAAAGAAAATACAAATACAAATTAAATAGAAAAGTAAAGAGACAAACATTCATACAATTGCTTGGATGCTAACATTAAAAAATAGAATTTACTTAATTTGTTTTCTATTTAAGTAAAATTCTTGTCAAAATAACCTACCTATTTTTGTTAAATTATTGTTAAAAAGGGACTCACAAATTCGATCAATAAATAACTACTAAAGTAGTATTTTGTTAGTATTAAAGCTCATATTTGATTAGTTCCTCGAAGATGAATTAATAATTGAAAATCAATAGTATTTTTAACTATGTTTAAATAAGGAAGGTGAATTAATAATTGAAAATCAATAGTATTTTTAATTACGTTTAAATAAGGAAAGATTAATAACCAAATTTTAATGGGACACCTAAAGTATTACCAAATAATTAAATAATAATTTAGTAAAATGGTAAATGACAATTTTATCTATTATGGAGTCTTTTAACGAATGACAAAAAGTTCAAATCACTTTTCCAAGGGTCTTCACACTTTTAATATATATATAGATTATAGATTATAGATATAGATATAGAGATACATATAGATTATAGATTATAGATATAGATAGATGTGTATGAGTTTCCTATATGAACTATAATCAACTATCAACAAAACATACCTATACTGATAATTGTTCACTTTTCCTACTTAAAATTATTTTGCTAATAGATAGAAAACTCACACACTTGATAAGTCAAATATAAAACTCAAAAATTTAAGTGTATTTTCACCATTTACTTTACTAAAAACTAACATCTATTTTTGATACTGCGAGTCCAAGTAAATATAAAATGACGAGTACTTAAAGTATTTCCTAGTTGAATCTAGAGCTGTCAATACGGGTTGATCCAGTTCATCCGGGCTAGCCCACACGAACTTTGAGTTTGACGAGTCAGGTTGGATTGGCCCATCAACACCAAGCCCACACCATTATTCTGTGGGTTGCGGGCCTCAGGGCCAGCCCATTTTTTAAAAAATAATATTTTATAATTTAATTTTAAAATGTTACTAAATATAAATATTACCGGACAATATTACATGGTGTTAATATTTTTTAATCAAGTCTCCAACATCCAAAAAAATACTCCTAATAGCGAAATTAAATAACTTTTAACATGATATTCTTCAAACCAAATAATAATACTAATAAATAATCTAAATAGTTGCATGTATTTAACTTACGGGTCAGCTCACAGGTTAGCCCAACCCACATTGCTCAAGCCCTATGGGTCATGGGCTTATTCGGGTCGGGTTAAAAAGCCCTGTTCTTAAATGGATTGCAAAAACTGAAGTCCAACTCTATCAAATTACAACCCAGATCGGACCGACCCAATACGTCTGACCATATTGACCGCTCTAGTAGAATCATACAAAAGACTACTTTTTCCGAATTACCATGGCTAACCTTTTGCACACGTACCAATTAGCTTTTTCCTCAAGAAAATGTACCGGTCATTATAAATATATAATAGTGTTAAAAATAAATATAATTTGATCAAGAATAATAGTAATCAGATAAATATATACATACAAAATTCCAAGAACAGGTAATTTTAGTGTTAAAAGTTAAGGCAGAGTACACAAAATCCAATATTATGGCCCTCCCATTATTGAAGATGGGGACACTTGCTTTGAAGACTTTGAGCAAGCCCATTGTTGCTAGGCTTACGTTACGTAATTTGATCATCAGCATTGTCCAGGTAATCCAAATAACCCTTCCTTGATAGTGAAATATTGAAAATAGTATCTCTATCTTTTGAAGTTGGATAAATTTTACATGTCTTACACCCCATTATGTAAGATGATACTGCGTATGTCGATGTTGTTGTTGGGTTGATGACTGAATTAATCAAATATATGTAAATTTAGAAGTAATTGGGGTTGAAAAATATATTCAAGTAGGATGAGTTGGGTTGATGATTGTTTATCGATTTGATTTTTAGGTACAATACATACAAGGGTGTTTTTTAACTTAGCCGCAACTAATATACACCTCTTTAACTTTTGATGAGCACAAATGGACACTTCAACTTATATAAAATTTAACAAATAGACATACATATCCTACGTGGATGAGCACAAGTGGACACTTAAACTTATATAAAATTAAACAAATAGACATACATATCCTACGTGGCATCTACATGACAATCTCACACGAATTGTCATGTAGATGCCACGTAAGACTAAGCTATAAGACACATTTATGTATTATGCCTTGAATCTGTGTTGTAGTGATTTCTTTTCTTGAATGCAATAATAATATATTCAGTGTAATTTCATGCAATTTGAGAAGGGTGATATAAAAATAAACCTCACCCTTAAAAAGATAGAGAAGTTATTTTCAAATGGCTCCAACTCAAATAGAGCAATTTAAAGCAAATATGAAGAACATAACACTAGCAATAGGAAATTGAATTTATCCTGTCATTTTCAGTATAAATTCAGTACAATGAATTTAACATTTTTTTTTTTTTCTATTTTTGTTTATTGGCCATACACACACAGCAATCTATGTCTTGAATCTCTTGAGACTTGTAGTCCACTTTAACCCCTGATACGTGACCTATTATTGTTGCCATTTGCTGCCTGTAAGTGCATCTTCTAATTACTACATACTAATACATAAACATTTTCTTTTAACTTGACCTCAAATTGCATGTATGATCTTCAACTTTAAATGTGTACAAGTAGACACTTAAACTTTTATAAAGTTGAGCAAGAAGATACACATGTTCTATGTGGCATAATACACTTAGGACGTCATATAGGATAAGAATTGACCACGTAAGATGTTGTTAGGTTTAATTGGTGTGAATGGAAAATAGAGGACATAATCCTTCGAGGAAAAAACACACTATTTCGAAAAAGGAGTGACTGTTCGGATGGTTGTGATTGTTCGGAAAAGAGATACTGTTTTGAATGGACAGCCATGACTATTTCGAAATGATACACCTTTCCAATGAACCATTGTCTCCTTTTCAAGGGGGCATTTTATGATTATATAAACCTGTATTTTTTCCACAGGTTTAGTATGAAAAAATTTTGCATAAGAAAAATATTCTCTTGCTTCTAAAAATTTTGTGTGATCATCTCCCGTTGAGTGAGTTCAAAAAAAAATAGAAAGTTTGAGGTACCACTACATTCTGGTTGTAAATCCATTTTATTCTGGGAGGAAAATTCCGCAACCTCGGGTACTTGAGGAAAATTATTTCCTTAAGGACACTCCGTGAATTTTGAGGACTTGACTTATCTGCTTCATCTCTTTTCTTTAAAATACTGATTAACACACTTCTATTGAAAGGTCATTTTTGATCTTGTGTTGATGGTGTTAAAAACTTCATAAGTATTCTTGATATGATCTTGAACTTGTATTGAAATTGTTTTGGCAAAATGCAAATTGTGTACCCGAAACAACAGATGTCACATAGGACATGTCTCTACTTGTTCAACTTTATACAGTTTAAGTGTCTATTTGTACACATTTAAAGTTAGAGGTCATAAATGTTATCAGAAGTCAAGTTAAAGGATATGTTTAAGTATTGTCCCGCTAATTAATGTTTGTGCAACTTCTGCAACGTGTTGAATAGGTCGCAGTTACTTCTCTTGTAATTGAGGCATTTGAGGTGCAGAAGAATTCTCGAGCAGAGGCTAATAAACAACTTCATATGCAAGAAATGGAGGTAATAGTCCTAGCTATCATATTCTTCTTAATTTCTTCTTCCCAAACTCTTATATGTACTTTATTTATATAACCTTCAAGTTTGACATTGTCCTCTTGATATTTCTCTTGAATTGTACTTTATCATATGTCTTTGAAGTTTTGCCTTTTATATTCTATCTAAACCCCATTGTCTTGGATGAAGACGTTCATTAGACTGTTGATTTCTCTAGAATCCTAAGTGACAGGGTATTTTTGCACCACGAACCACTAGTAATGTCAATTTTAGATGAGGTGGTCACACACTTCAACATGCTATAGAGCAGCCTTGAAAAGAATCAGGCCCGCATGTGAGGGGTGTTGAAAAAGTAACATAAATCCAACCTTATTAGAATTATTTATTCTCTCCCGCTTCCTTAATTACGTTACTCTCTCTCCTGATTTATATACATAACAAGGCCAACATATACATAGAAACTTTTATATATGACAAGGCCAACATATACATAACAAGGCTGATTCATATACATAACAAGTATGACAAGGCCGACATGTACACAACAAAGTCAATTCATATACATAACAGGACCGACATATACATAGAAAACTATGTATATGTATTTAGAGAAAAATGAAATTTTTGTAATATGTTTGGAGATAAGAGAATTTTTGTAATAAGTGAAAGTTATGAGTTTGTGTAATTTTTAGTATAATTAAAAAATTAGGTCCGCATGTAAAGGGGCGTATTGATAATGTAATTAAATAATAAAAAGTATACTTTTTCTAACAGCTCAAACTTTTAGATGAGATGATCACACATTTCAACAATTTTTGCACCACGAACCACTAGTAAGTCGATATTAGGTGCCTTATCCTGTTGGTTTAACCCCTCCAAGTCTTCGTGACGCTAATATGTATCATTTTTCACCTCTGCTTTGCATATAATTCAAAGCCAATCTCAGAGAGAATACACCATCTATTAGAGCACATGCTATTGTTTTATTGCTTATGGTACTAGATATAGGCATGGGATTCCTAATTCAAACAGATTTTCTTTCTTTGCTTCTTATGCTTTTTATATCTGGTGATCCGTTGAACTATGTTTGTATTACGTCTCACCTGAGTGGAAATTTGTAAATTTCTTTAGGAAAAGGCTCATCTATGTCATCTATCAAAAATTGACTCGTTCATGCCACTACCGTTAAAAGTTTGGTTTATAATGAATACTTTATTCCAGTATATGCTCTTCTTGTGGAACATTTCAAGACTATATATTTTTTAATTTTGATTTTAGGTTATATTAATTGATTAGATTTGGAGACGTGGACTTTTAATAAGAGATCATGTATCAAAAAAAGTTTTGTAAATTATTGTTAAAATATAATGGCATGAATTGTACCTTTTCCATAACGACAGTTACATAATAAATCAAACTTTTGACCAATGACATATATGAGTCATTTCTAATAGTTCAACGGGTGTATTTCAGAAATTGAGGCAACGAGACATAGCATTGTCAAAGGAGATGGAGGGCCTTAAAAACAAAATCCTAGAGTTGGAACAACTATCTAGGGGAAAGGGACTAACTGGCATGTTCAATTTCAGATTTCTTCATACTGAAGAAGGCAAGTCAGCAACACTAATTTGATTTGTTTGCTCAATTTTGGCTGCACAGGAATGTTATAATGGCCAAGCATAGTTGGAACTCTTTCGTAGGCAGCTCTCGAGTAAGTGGCTTGAAACTAATCTTTTGCAACAGTCTCATTTTCTTTTGATCCAAGTTCTATTTGGTATTAGCTTTTATAGAAAAATGAATTGAGAGTACCTCTCAAGTCTTCAATTAAATAGAAATAACAAGTGAATTCCACAATATTATTAAGTTAAAAAGATAAAGTCGCTCAAATAATTGGGGACATTTGTTCGATAATTGTATTAGTTGTTTCCGACAATTGCATTAGTTGTCCCAACAATTATCAAAATTATCCAACAACTTCGCACAGTTGTCGAACAACTTTGCACAGTTGTCGAACAATTTTACACAGTTGTCGAACAACTTTGATAGTTGCTGGGACAATTCTATAATTGTTGAGATAACTTTTACAGTTGGTGAAGAGAAAATATTAAAATAAAAAGCTGAAAAAAATTTGTCACTTTTAACTAATTTTTAAAACTTAAAGGACCACCACTTAATCGACAAACTTGGTTGTCATTTTTAATTCAAAATCTCAAGCTTCTACCTACTCACTATATAGTTGAATCTTGAATTAGCCATTTTTGTGAAAAAATTTGAATGCTAAATTTGGTGAAAGTAGCTAAATTTGAGGGCCTACTAGTGTATTTAAAAGGTACAAACAAGGCTTACTTTTACTAAGTGAATTTCTACGGATGGATTCCGCCAAGATTAAAAATACATTTAAGGAATATATGTATGACTCTTGACTTGCTATTTCATTACCCTATTCTTCAGGTAGGCTCCTGACTTGCAATTTCTTTACCCTGTTCTCCAGGCGAACTCCTGACTTGTAATTTCTTCAACTTGTTGCTTGATTTTCAATTTCTTCACCCTGTTCTTCAGGCGGGTTCCTGACTTGCTATTTTCAATCTGTTGACTTTCAACTTCTTCACCTTGTTGCGTGACTTTCAACTTCTTCACCTTGTTGCTTGACTTTCAACTTCTTCGCCATGTTGCTTGACTTTTCATTTATTCTCCCTGTTCTTCAGGCGGGCTCCTGAAATCATATCAAAACTAGAAAAAAAATTATTCCAAACAAAAATTATGATAAAGAGAGATTACATTTTCCAGAAAAGTAAGTTCCAAACAACAGGAATTAAATTTTTGTCCCAATTTGTCATCAGAAAACATTTGTGAATGTCAAATCCAATCATAATTACTTGAAAAACCCGAACAAAGAAATGCATCTTCTATGGGTTAATTGGAGTGATTTGACTAAAAAGTGCATTTTCTAGGAATCAAGGGGAATGACTCGACTAGGAAGTACATCTTATAGGAATCAAGGGGAATGACTCGACTAAAAGGTACGTCATATAGGAATCAAGGAGAATGACTCGACTAAAAGGTACGTCTAATAGGAATCACGGGGAATGACTTAACTAAAAGGTACGTCATATAGGAATCAAGGAGAATGACTCGACTAAAAGGTACGTCTTCTAGGAATCAAGGGAAATGATTCGACTAAAAGATACATCTTATTGGAATCACGGGAAATGACTCGACTAAAAGGTACGTCTTATAGGAATCACGGGGAATGACTCGACTAAAATATATGTCTTATAGGAATCAAGGGGAGTGACTCGACTAAAAGGTACGTCTTATAGGAATCAAGGGGAGTGACTCGACTAAAAGGTACGTCTTATAGGAATCAAGGGGAATGACTCGACTAAAAGGTATGTCTTATAGGAATTAAGGGGAATGACTTGGCTAAAAAACGTCTTATAGGAATTAAGGAGAATGACTCGACTAAAAGGTGCGTCTTATAGGAATCAAGGGAAATGACTCGACTAAAAGGTACGTCTTATAGGAATCACGGGGAATGACTCGACTAAAAGGTACGTCTTATAGGAATCAAGGAAAATGACTCAACTAAAAGGTACGTCTTCTAGGAATCAAGGGGAATGACTTGACTAAAAGGTACGTGTTATAGAAATCAAGAGGAATAGCTCAACTAGGAGGTACGTCTTCTAGGAGTCTAGAGGAATGACTTAAATAAAAGGTACGTCTTATAGGAATCACGAGGAATGACTCAACTAAAAGGTACATCTTATAGAAATCAAGAGAAATGACTCTACTAAAAGGTACGTCTTATAGGAATCAAGGAGAATGACTCGGCTAAAAGATACGTCTTATAGGAATCACGGGGAATGACTCGACTAAAAGTTACGTCTTATAGGAATCAAGGGGAATCACTCAACTAAAAGGTACGTCTTCTAGGAATTAAGGGGAATGACTCGAATAAGAGGTACAT
The DNA here is from genome assembly GCF_002878395.1 of Capsicum annuum. NCBI lineage: Eukaryota > Viridiplantae > Streptophyta > Magnoliopsida > Solanales > Solanaceae > Capsicum > Capsicum annuum. The sequence goes on along the minus strand of NC_061120.1, from coordinate 12,749,257 downwards.
CTTCTAGGAGTCGAGAGGAATGACTTGACCAGAAGGTACGTCTTCTAAGAGCCAAGGTTCAATTTAAGAAGTGTATCACCTATCAAATAAAAACTGAAATCCCTAGACAAGAAAGTATGTCTTCGAGGGATATAGAATGATGAATTTTTACCATGATTTGATTATCAAACCTGTGCAGCAATATTGCTTCCTGCATTTGTAAAAGTAAGGCATTGTATCCCTTGATATTTATGCTCTGGAGTCCTTGCTTTGAAGGTAATATGTTTCCTGTTTCATCAAAGAAAACTTATGAGTTTAAAACATGGTGGATGATTTGTGGCTTTAACTTTCGTGGCGATTGCTCTTGCCCTCGTCACATTTAACCCTGCTTCCAACCATTAGCATATGTCATTGACTTGGTGCTTCATTGACCCAAACTTAGATTATTAAGAGTAACTCTGAAACAAATACAGTATCTATGTTTTGTCATGTTTCTCAGATAAACCCCTTTGAACCTTGATATTTTCATGAGTCCCAAACTTGTCTGTTGAAAAAAGTTTTCTGTATGCCTCATTTAGACTCACAATCACGTCTTTTTCGTGTGTTGACTTTTTTTCTTTCTTTGTACAATTGAAGAAGTTGGTAGCCAGTTTTGAAAACTTTTCTTACTTGTTTTGACAAGAACTTGGCTCAAAGACAATAGAAAAATGACAATGATTCTTTTTATTTGGATAACTGACTCAAGAAAATAAAATAAAAATAAAAAGAAGAAAGAAAAGACAATAAATGTCTCTATTTGAAACGAAGAAACAAATTTTTTTTCTAAAAATGACAGTCAACTCTAATGATTATGCTATGCATTTTGGATTAAGCTGCCTGATCTTTTCATCCAAACTTCTACCAATTGTTGGCCATGAAACTGAGTTCTTAGACCCATTATATTCAGAGACCTCATTTGGCTAGTGGCGCCTTGAAGGGTTTTTGACAACAAGCCTCTTTCATTTTCTTTCTCTCAACTCACCATCTTTCTACGGCGTCCGTGAGGGTTTTCAGTAATGAGACTCTATCATTTTCATTACTCTCAGTTCACCATCACCTTATGGCGCCCATGAGGATTTTCACTAATAAGGTTCTCTCATTTTTATTTCTCTCAACTTATCATCGTCTTACGGTGCCCGAAAGGATTTTCACCAATAAGGCTCTCTCATTTTTATTTCTCTCCTGATTCCTTATGCTGAGGAAGATAAGTAGTACCCAAAACACGTCACGATATCCATTGCATACTTAGCCTTAAAATTCTCAATTATTGATCTGAAGGTCTTTCTTTGGTTGTAACTTGGATTTTGGATAAGGTTAGAAAGAAAGGATGACATGAGGCCCAAATGATACTTGAAGTGGGATGGGACTTACAACTTTTGGAATCGACTCAAACAATGAGGATTAACTCATGCCCCAGTTTCTTTGGCTGGGTGACTCTAAATTATTTATTTGGTTGGACCGAGCCCCGAGTAGGGCAGCCTACGTATCTCACCCCCTAGAGAGGAGAATCAGTTCACATGTAGTTCTGACAGTTTGTTTTTTTACTTGATTCTGATTTTTGTTTTCTTTTTTTCTTTGAGATTTTTTCTCTTTTGGGACCTTTCTGACTCTATTTTTTTCTTGGCACTCTTTTCTTTTCTTTCTTTTTAGACACATTTTTTCTCTTTGTTTTTTTTTTTAAAAAAGCTTTTCTGACTCTATTCTTTTGCTCGACACTTATCTTTTGAATTTTGTTGACTCTATCTTGATTCCAAAAGAGGGATATAAAAGAAAATAGAACTACAACTCAAATAGGGTAAACAAAGGATGACACGATATTTGGATAGTAGAATGAAATGTCTTTATCATATCAATCCTTAAAAATACAAGTACATAACATGCTATATGAAAGTGGGAGATGAAGATCATGTGTGACACTTTTACAGCACTAACTTTAACTGAGTCTGTGCGTCGCTACTTCTTCTACAAACTCCACCTTTTTTATACATTCCTCACATCAAATGACTCATTCTTTCGTGGAGCTAATTTTTTATGTTCCTTTTGATGTAGGATCACACATCCACTATTTGACCTAATTGAGACATGTCTTTCAATTGATGACCAAGTTATTCTTGCGATTCTCAAAATAATTGCCTTAATTTTCAAAGAAGGCTTCAACTTGTCACCAAATGTCTCATCACTCTACCTATTTTCTCAGATACTTTTTCTAACTTTAGCCCTCTGATTCAATGTTTCATGGTTAAATTGAATTTTAAGATCTGGCTGAAAGCTTTGCTAGTATGTCATATTACTAGAATCAACCTAAAATGTACTGTGTAAAGAAAACAAACAACACATATTTAAAACATAAAGGGAAAGGGACACTTTATTTAGTTGAGATAAAAGATAGAAGGGTTTGAACATAAACGACAAAGGGACAAAACAAGATAGATCCCGAACTACAACCCTGAAATAATTCAAAAAGCAGAAAAAAAAACTACCATACCTCTTCCTAGTAGGGAAAGAGGTGACTTCTCAATTGTTCAGTCTGACAACTTAGCCACTGGTTTGCATATCAGCATTGTTGACACCCAATTTTGACTCACACTTTTTCCTTTAATTGTTTTACCCATGCTCGTCGGCCCTAAATAATTTTTAAAATTAAATTAAAAAATAAGATTTGTATTTTTGTTTCTATTTCTATATTTTTTTTAAAAAGAGAAATTTATTTTCTATCATAATATAAAATATTTTTATTAAATATAATTAAATATTTTAACGAAAAAAATATATATCTTTTGGTATTCACATTTACATTCTTTCTAATCTTTTACTTTAGGGCGATATTTCAACCATATGTATATATATATATTCTTATAACATAAAATATATATTTTATAAGATGTACATATACTTTCTCATATTCTTGTTTTTATATATTATATTCTTATTTTCTACACGCACATATATATGCCTATAGTTTGTTAATATTAAATCACAAAAAAAATATATTAAATTGGACGCTTATGCAAGTTATGTCTGTAATATATACACGTTAAGCTAAAAATAATTTTTACGATATCAAGGAGCATCAATAAATTTAATTTCAGCAGAAAAATAGCATTCATGCTAACAATAATCAAGTTTCATTTTTATTTTCACCCGAGCCCAACTCTCATTTTATAAATTTCAACAAATAACTCGGATATCATTCCGAGTCAGTATAATTTCTATGCTCGCTTCATCATTCTGCCTTAACGATTTAATCAGACCCGTCGATTTATTTTAAATTCGAAGCATCCCAAAATTTTTAATTATTTTTATTTATACAGGCATATATAATTTATCATTATTTATTTAATTTATTTATATATTTATTTTTCTTTATTTTCCTCTTCCATTTAAATTAAATTCGAACCGTCTAATCAGATATCGAACGGGTCAAAAATAGTCATTTTAAAAATTGACTTTTCATATATTTATCCTTGAAATATGTTTTCCTTTTCTCATTTTCACTATTTTTTTTAAGAGGGAACCTTTTAGGATTGATCGATTCAAAGTCGGACGAATCAAAACCAATCTAAAAACACTCCATCAGCATAGATTAATCTAGTCTGCTAATTTTTCTTTCTAATTCAAGGGTCCCGAATTTTAAAATGTTTGTATATATATATATATATATATACATATTATAATTTACCCTTTTATATTATTTTTTTGAAACTCGAACTGTTCCGAGCAAAATTGAACGGATCAAAATAATCAGTTTTAAATCAATTCTTTTGGTATATCTATTTACATATACATATATATAAATGTTTTTTTAGGTGTTATTTTAAGACCGTCCGATCTTTGATAGGATGGATCAAAATTACTCAATATTTTTTCAAACCAATGCAATAAATAATGCATCTGCCAAAGCAGAGGCACGCATATTGCTTCTTTCCCTCAAAAACCATCATCTTCTCTCCATCTTCTTTCTCAAATCAATACAAGAACCAAAACTCTTTTTCTCTCTGTTCTTTCTCCCCTTCTCCCTTATGCCAAAATCGTAACCCTAGCACTCCTATGGCTAGCTGGCCGCCTGCCGCTACCCTGCGAGAATCTCTCTAAAATCGACCCTCCAGTTCGCAAATCCTTCAAGAGAAGGGAAAAACAGGCCCAAATTGGTGTTATAATAGGCTTTCAGTTTCAAGTACGCCATTAATGGCATGGAAAGAGCTGAGATTTGGAAGATTCTTTTGTTGAATTCAAATTTTTCGTCCTCCCTTCTTCCCATTTTTTTATTTCAAGGTTTCAAATACGGACTTTGAAGTCCGAGTTTGGCACGTATAAATATGGGTGTTCTTCACCCATTGAGGACAAGGGTTGGAAAAACAGAAAAGGGGTTCAAGATTAAGAAAAAAAATGTGTGTTAAAAGATCGTAAGAAGTTTCAGGATGGGAAAAAACTAGAAGAATCAGAAGAAGATTAAAAAAAAGGGAGTTTAACAAGAGCGAAAAAAAAGGTTGAAGATCTGAGAGAAAGAGGTGGAAAATCGGAGAAAGGAAAAACTTGAAAAAAAAAAGACAATGAAGTTTTTTTTTAGAAGAGAATTTGGGAATAAGTTTTTAAGGTCGAAAATTAGAAGAAAGAGAGTGAAAAACTAGTGTTAAAAAAAGTGAAAGTAGAGCAAATTAGAGCATAGGTAATCTAAATCCTTGGAGTTGAATCCGCCAGAGAATCTTAACGTCGGAACTCCAGTTTAGCTGCACCACAAAAGGATCATAGAGCTTTGAGATCGATCTTGAAACCCCGGAATGGAGTCTAGTTTCCCCTCTAGTTTGTCCTCCGTTTAATTATTCATTTTATATTGTTATTATTATTATTGTTTTGCGGCTAACTTTATGTTTATTATTTATTTGTTGTGAATTATTGCTTTGTTGTGATAACTTTATTAATTCATTGTTTTGTAATTCCTTTATTATGTGTCAATCTTTTTTTTTTTTAAAATGAGACATTATTGCCATATTATTGCGATTAAAGTCTAATTAATCTATAGAAGTGATTTATAAAAGATTAATGAATCTTAAATTTAGCCAATTGTCTTGTCAAATCACTTTGCTTTTAAAAGGTTAGATAATAAATGAACGTAGTACTTTCCATCATTATTTTTAGGATAAAAGATGAATTTTTGGAATTAAGATAGCAAGAGAGTAAGTCGCCAATTTTACATTTGAATCATCACTTTTAATATGTTAAATGAATAATGTTAACATGTTATGCTATTACAAACGCTGGTAGAAATTTTCAAACCCCCAAGGAAAGAAACGCAAGATATAAATACGCATCCTCTAATACATACAAGGTACATTATTTTCGATAGTACCAAAATTATTTTCGTCATTCTTATTTTTTATATTAATTGTCAACATTACTACTTCATTATTTGCACCGTAGTTATCATTTTCCTTTCAAAAAAAACTTCATCAATATTATTATTACTGTTGTACTTGATTACTACCATTGTTGTTGTTATTATTATTATTATCATTATTATTATTATTATTATTATTATTATTTTTATTATTATTATTATTATTATTATTATTATTATTATTATTACTATTATCATTGTCGTTATTATTTTTTTACATAAGTTCAACATGATTACCTATTTTTAAATTCTTGAAAGTATCTTCGTAAATTAAATCCATGCTATAAAATACTTTATTTATTTCATAAATAATTAAAATTAAATATTTAAATACATATATCTTTTCAAAATCCCTTATGGAATTATACGACCTTAAATTTTCTAGTGTATAGAAGTTATGTTATCATTCTTTTCATATTCAAAATGCATGCATATTTTTCCCAATAATTACATTACTCCCTTGTACATGGTAGCATCATGTTTATTATGCCTTGAATTTTCTTCTAAGACAATATTAACAAAATTCCTTATCACTGATTAAGCAAATAACGAATTAAAAGTTTCTCCTAATATTTTCCTAAACTAAGCGTAAGGACTATCTTCTGGTAGGCTTTGAGAGGTGCCTAACACCTTCCTCTCGAGTAACCAAAACCCTTACTCAGAATCTCAAAATATTTTTGATAGACTAAAATAAAGTTTTTTACAACAAAAAATAGTTTTTTCCTAATTTTCCTAAAAATTTAGGTGGCGACTCTAAAAAATAAATTTTCAAATCTCAAGAGTCATTTAACGCCACCATACGTCACGTGTTGTTTCGACCGGTTCGAAATAGGGCTCAACAGAATGACGACTCTGCTGGGGATCTTTAAAATTAGGTTTTAACCTTAACATGCTTAGTTTAGAATTTCGTGCTTTATTGTGTTATTTGCTTGCTCATTTTTTATATCATGCTTTTTGTGAAAGGACACAAGCTAAATCCGAACTTGCATTCCTTATTTATTTGTATAACACTGCTTGTTATTGCTTTATCACTTGCATTATTCCTACCGAGTCTTGATCGTACACAATTCACACACTGAAAACGCGAGGGGTTTACCTGCACTCCTTCGAAACCTCTTTGGATTCCTTAGTTTCAGAGTTGGTTCAATTAGTTTAGTGCGCCTTCTCGCAAATATTCAGTCTCACTCTCGAAATTTTTAGGAAAAAAAATCTTACTCTAGAAATAGGTCATGTTGCATAAACCTTAGGCATGACGGTCCAAGGCATCGTCATCACAATTAGGAAATCACCCTTTTGTCAAAGGTTACAAACCTGTCGACATATTTTATGTGATGATTGATGTTGACGGTCTAAACTAAAATAGATAATGGATTTGAGATAAACGACTTATCATATCATTTACCCTTTCTTTCAGATGAATACCAACCAAACTTTACTAAACATCCAAATGATTGCCTCAGTCCCCCAAAACTTACAAACCTGGTGGCAAAACATTCAAGCCATGCATGGGTCCGAAGTCAGAGAACACTTAGGCTCTTTGGTGTTCCTCATGGATATTCAGGCCAACGAAGTACTCGTGCAACTATTGGTTGAGTTTTGGGATCCGTCCACCGCGATATTTCAGTTTACAGACTTCGAATCACCCTAACTTTGGAAGACATCAGTAGCCTTATGGATTTTCCTCTTGAAAGGAGGCTGCCATTAGTCCCATCGGCCATGACTGATAATGGATTTTTGCATACTTTAGGTTTACGGACAGACCGTGCACCGAGGAGCATCAGATACGGTTGGGTTAACTTGGGTTACCTATTTCAAAGATTTGGATATCAAATGAGCTATGACCATCACCGAAAGGACTTTGCTTGTAGCAGAACAAGGTGGGAGAGTGTTCGCCCCATGGCTTTCGCACTTGTCTTATTGGGAATTCTAGTTTTTCCTCGAAGAAGGGGCTATATCAATATCAACTTGATGCCTTTGGTTTTTACCATGTTCACCGGTTTTGAGAAAATGGCGTTAGTGCTAATGCTGCTGGCAGAATTATTCCGAGCTTTATCTGCTTGCTCGAGAGGGAATGATTTCTTTGGTGGATATAACTTGCTACTTCAAGTCTAGGCCGTGGAACAATTCTATCAATGGATACCAATCGGAGACAACTTAGAGGACGTCCCCAATATGATACAAAAACATGAATAGAGATTTAGATTTTGGGAAGCACCACTAGGACCAGAAGAATGGCGGGCTTATCTGACATACCTCACGGGAGATGCCATCCAATGGAAGCTTCCTGGGATCATAGGGAGAGCACTGTTGAGAAGGTACACCAGTTATTTTATTAAGATTATTGGGTTGGAAGGAATCCAACCATACACTCCACTTAGAGTTCTACTTCAATTCAGCATAGAACAAAACATCCCTTTATGGTCGCCCATAGGCCCAACGAAAATTACTTATTAAAAACAAGTGCCTTGGGATAGAATTACAAAGCTGCAAGAAATGTGGGTGAACATACTTTCAGTAGAAATTGGACAAACAACTTGGTGAACCTCAGGGTATTACGCATGGAAAGTAGAACGAGGTCCAATAACACGACCAAGCTGGGAAAGGATTCCTGGGTTGGTGGACTACGACATGGTTTGTCAGGTGGCGAGGAAAATACTACCTCACATGTATTTTACAACCTCCATGTACTGACAGGTAGTTTCAGGATCGGTGGATGACATGATTCCTTTCAGACGATAATGGTGATGTTAGGGAAGGCACAAACGAGGAACTAGGCGACCAATCTGCGAGGAATGAGGATAATTCAGACTACCCAGAGTGGCTGATAAATAATCAAGATTTCATGGACTATTTTATGTGCCCAGGAGATGACGATGGCCTCACTTAGCCTTACACTTCCTTTCCTATGTACTTTTTTTTATTCCCTAAAAAGAGCCGCATGGCCCACCCCGTTGTAAGCCCTTACGGCCATCTTTTCACTTTCTTTCAAGCTATTGATGATCTGTTTTGATGTAACCTTTTGAAACACCATTGTCCAATGAAAGTTATGATTATTCTCAAATCTAAATGTGTTTAAATAAACCATTTATCATCAAATTAATTGAAACGTGGGCCTACCACTGGCAAAAAAAAGGCTCTATATTAGGACGCATTTGGATGTCGCCAACTTGGTGTATATATATGTTATTTACTTGTTATATTTTCATTATTGGCCAAACTAACATAGTTTCCTTTTTTTCCCTTCTACCTTTCCTTTTGCTTATTAATTCCCCCCCAAAAAAGTTGATTTGTGTCAACTGGAAAACTGGCGAAATCCCAATACAACCTTCGATCGAAAGACAAAATGACTAATAGAGACAAGGCCGCAATGATCCCAGTGGATGACACCGAGAGTTCTCAAAGGCTGTTAGATACTTAGAATGATGATCAAATGATCAATATGGCACAGGAAATTGAGGTCCTAAAAGAAGAACTTTGTCAAACGCGGGATCTAACCAAGCTTACAATAGCTATCTTTTCTGCTCAATTGTAGGCTCCAAGTATTGAATTACCTCCAGGCGCTTCTACTAACCAAGCAAGTATACCCCATGCTCAAGCCCCACCAGCTCTTCAACCTAGTGTTGGCACTACACCTGCTTATTCATTTCCTGCCCCAAATATACTGTTCTGATCCATCCAGAGATGCAGCACATACTTGAGGCAAATATCACTTGTGAGATACCTGTGCCACCTATATACGCTACCGAAGCTCCTGCTTTCGCAATATTTGCAACTCTTAAGGTTTCATATGAGGTTGATCGGTATTCAATATTAGGAAATAATGTCCAATTAAGTGAAGAAGGGTTGATAGCAACCCAGCTTGAGAATCTAAAAAGAGCATTTAGAAACATGCAAGTTACTAGAGGGACTGAAAGTCTGGACTACGACGACTTATGTATTCATCCAGACATCGACATACTAGTGGGATACAAACCACCAAAGTTTGATGTATTTGATGGAAAGGGTGACTGGCATGCGCACCTAAGGGCTTACTGTGATAAGTTGGTCGGTGTAGGAAAGAACGAGGAGTTGAGAATTAAGTTGTTCATTCAGAGTTTATCGGGAGAAACTTTGACTTGGTACACCCGACAAGACCCTCGTAAGTGGTGTGACTGGCGGGAAATGGCTGAGGGTTTCATAAGTCTCTTTAGATTTAACACTGAGATTTCCCCAGACAGGTTCTTATTGGCTAACATACAAAAGAAGTCGTTCGAATCATTAAAAGAATATGCATGGCATTGGAGGACTGAGACTGCAAGGATCCAGCCTCCATTAGATGAAAGTGAGCTCTCCAAATATTTTATCCGAGTATAGGAGGGTGTTTACTTCGTTAAGATGATATTGATGATGGGCCAAAAGTTTGCAGAATTGGTCAAATTGGGAGATTTCATAGAAGAAGGAATCAAGTCGGGGAAGATCCAATCTATGGCTGTATTGCAAGCTGCGAGTAAGGCCATGCAGACTAGTTCCATTAATGGTAATAAGGAAAAGAGAGAAGACATCTCAGCCGTCACACTATACTACCGACCTGGAAATTCTTCCCACCATTACCCTTACAATCCCTAAACTATTGCACATGTCCCAGTGTACAATAATCAACCGCATTATAATCCATCGCGAGCTTCAGCATACAAAAATCCACCAAAACCATACGCCCCTGTCCAAGATCCAGCTCACCAAAATAGACCAGCCTATGCACCCAGACCACATTCAAACTTTGAAGCCAGAAATACCCACACCTACACACCGATTGCAGAACCTTTAGCCCAGTTGTTTGAAAGGTTGAGGGCTGCCAATTTGTTGTATCCAATTGAGGAAAAGGCCCCTGATCTAACCTCTCAAAACTTTGACAGTAGCAAGCGGTGCGCCTATCACTCAGAAATCCAAGGGCATGACATGGAAGGCTGTTATAGCCTGAAGAATCAAATTGAGTCTCTGATAAGAAGGGCTATCATCAAATGCACCCCCGCAGCTCCCAATGTGAACAATAACCCCTTGCCAAATCATGTAAATCGAAAATTCAATGTGATTACTCTAGAAGAGGAGTATGATTTGGAAGAAATTATTATGCCTATATGGAGCGTAGAAGAAATTGCCACTGCATCCCCATCACAACCATTTTTCACAGTTCAATTATGATAAAGTTCATCCATGCTATTGGATGGACTATCTCGGACATTATAGGCATTCCTCCTGAAATTTATTCTCATAAAATCAAGCTAAATGTTGATCATTGTAATACCTCGTAAATTTCCCTAGTAGTTAGAGCTTCCAAAGCATGCAAAGAAACGCTTAACACTTAAAATTTGGCTAAGTGTTGAAACTTTTTCATTTCCATAAGCCTTTCGAACTTTGATAAATTATTTCATGACCTTTCCAACCTCCGTTTTTAGATTTTCAAGTTGTGTTGCGTTGGGGCAAGGACGTAGTACATCTCGGGTAAGTTTTAGAATTTTTGGAGTAACATAAGGGCACGTTTGGATTTTAGAAACAGTAGCTCATGGCGATCTCAAAGTGTCTCCCAACTTTCAGTACTACAAACACCAAGGCGCCGCCCTGGTTATAGCAGTGCTCTAGCCAAGGCATCGCCCTTTCTATAGCCTTGGGCCAAAAATCAGCATTCAGCTCCGTGTTTCCAAGGCCAAAATTGTAAATTTCAAACCCTTATATTACCCTTTAACACGAGATTCCTCATATTTTCACCCAAATATTGTTAGTTTCTCTCAAAATTGTTCAAGAACAAGAGTTAGGTTTCATAGTTCAAGACTCAAATCATCAAAGTTCCTCCGTGAATCTTTCAAGAATCATATTACAAGGTATTCAGATGTTCATTCTTGGGTCCCTTCCGACCAAGAAGTTCAAGAATCCTTTTTCTAAATTCATGATGTTAGAATTATCAGTTTTCCATGATTTATGTGAATTGATATTGAAGTTCATGTGATTGTTGAGTTTTAAATCAAGATATGATTATAAAGTTGCAAGCTTTGACTCGATTATGTTGTAATTATGTGATGTTGATGGTAAATCCTCCTTCAAGTCATATGTTGATTGATTGTTCATAAGAATTAGGTATAGAAATTGTGATATGACCAAAGCATGCTTCCCATGTGTTTGATAAAATGCTTGTGTGAGGGAAATTGGGTCAATATATCATGTTGACTTGAAACTCCCAAATTTAGTATAAGACATGCACGCCAAGTGTTTGTTGAAAGACCATAGTGAATGAATTATAGTATGTTGTGTGCTTTCCTATCCTTGTGCATTCCTTGTTGAATGAATTGTTATATGTTAGCATGAAATTCCCAATTATGTACACTTGAATGCATGTTATGTGTTTAATTCAACACCTTCTGGGATGAGTTATGAAGTATTGGCATGCATTCCCTATGTAAATATATTTTAGTATTTCCAAGTGCTTGAAGAGGTGTCTTTTTGAGTGTATAGTGAATCTATTTCTATGATGTTGATGATTGGTCATGAATTCCTGAGGTCATGTTTTGTCAGTTTACTTCTATGGAGTCCTGGGGGTACTTGTACCTGAAAAATATAGATGTGTGCCTAGAGCCGAGTCAGTCTCAAGATAATTTCAGTCATGCTATGAGCAGTAAAACTCAATCAGTTACAGAATTTAGAACTCTTAGATATAGAACTTAAGAAATCTCAGTAATCTAAGTATCGTTAGCTTTCCAGCTCCAGTTCAGTACTCAGCTCGGATCTCAGTAGTATTCAATAAATCAATTCAAAATTTAGTATAATTCAGTCAGATAATAGATTCAGTAGTATTCCATCAGATAACGAAACCAAGTGAACTCAGTCAGCTCAGACAAGTAAGATAATCAATAATAGATTCAGCTCAGTCTAAGTACAATTCTAAGAATCAAGTCAATATCTTTCAGTTGAGAGTAGGGTTCCACATCGAGCGAGGACAGGGATGGCGACTTCCCTATTATTTAGGCAGAGTCATTAGTAGCAATCCCTATACCTCCAAAACTACGTAGCCAACACAGAATGAGGATTCACCCATCATATTAGGCTTGACTACCTCCCTAGAGTCACCCGTCATATTAGGCTTAGCTCCCACCAGGTGTCACCCATCATATTAGGCATGGCATTCTGGGTTCAGATAGTAGTGTCTTTATCCGTGTCACTGTACTGACACCCTTCTAACTGGGCTTATAGGTTGGACCCTAAAGAAGCTAGAAGGAACATATCAGTTTGATGAATACTTCCCACAGTTTCAGTTTTAGATCCAGTCTCAGTAATAGAATTCATTTGAGGAGTCACCAATTATATTAAGCTTGACTACCTCTAAGAGATCACCTGTTATGTAGGTTTGATCTCAAATTCAAAAAATTGTATTCATTACCAGTAAACTCATAGGTCACCCGCTATATAGGCTTGATCTCAAATTCTGACAATTATATTCATTACTAGAAAATTCAGAGGTAACCCGTTATATAGGTTTGATCTCAGATATAATAAATCAGTATCTGTATCAGAAAGATTAGACATCAATCTCAATAGACTCAGTTATTCAGTCTCTCAGTATTAGTAAACTCAGATATCAGTACTAGAAGATTTAGTCATCAGTAAGTCAGTATTCAGAGACCAGTATTCAAAACTCAGTATTTAGTATTACTGTGTTTCAATTTTGGTTTGTGCATTCATGCATGCATTCTCATTTAGTAATCTCATGTTATTCAGCTAAGTTATGTTCATGCATAAGCCCTTGCATTTAGCCTTAACTCATCTTCATACTCAATACATTTTTCTATTGATGCATTTGAGCTATGGTGTTCTATTTGATGCCATAGGTTAAGAAGCATGATCCCCAGAGTACCCTTAGTAGTCTAGATCCAGTTAGCAGCAGCAGTACATGTAGCAGTAAGTCATCTTCATTCGAGGATGGTCCTTATTTTTACTATTTCATTAGATTCAGTTTATTTTCAGTAGACGGAGTTAGTTGGGGACATATCCCATCAACTCCACAGTTCAGATAGTTAGAGGCCTCAAATAAGTGTATTAGTATTCAATTTTCAATTTTGAGTATTTCTAGACATTTTGAACCTTATGGTAAGTTTTTGCCATCTTTCCACATTTATTACACTATACTATGCAGTGTACAGGTACAAATATCAGTTATGGGTCAGCTTGTGGTCCCTTGGGATTATGAGAATCGTGTAGCATTCCGGTTCAGAAAATTAAGGCGTTACAAACTTGGTATCATAGCCTAAGTTCAATAGTATCCTAGGAAGTCTGAAAAGACGCATTTAGTGGAGTCTTATGCATGGGTGTCTTGTGCGCCACATTTATGTACAGGAGGTTATAAGATGTTTTAGGAGCAGTTTCCCTTATTTCAGTATTCATGTCATACCAGAGAGCAATAGCTCAAGTTGAACCCTCAATCTAATATGCTTCCATCTTTTGTTTACAGAATATATCTTCTAGAGGAGCTAGTAAGAGAAGTAATGAAAATCAGCCAGCTCCTAAGCCCGTGCAAGCAGATCCCTCGGACAAGCATGTCATTTCTTAGAATAGTTTTCAGAACATTATCTTAACTAGGTTTTTGACTTGCACTCAATAGAATAAGGGAAGAGAGCGTAGAATGATTCAGAAGGCTAGAACAAATAAATATATGCCAAGACCAAGGGGTAGTGACCGCTTCCATTCCTATCAGAGGCTATCAATACCAGTTCCACTATCAGTTCAGGCACCAACACATAAGTTTAAAGGTGTCAGTCGGGGAAGGGGGCAAAGCTCTAGGTCACAAGATTTTAGAAAAAGTGTTCTCACTTATCCGCTTTGTGGAGAATGTGGTAAGAACAATAAGAGAGTGTGTAGAGCTGGCAACAATTTATGCTTTAGATGTGGTGAGCCAGGCCATATACTTCATGAGTGTAAAGTATTGGCTCAAAGGGGTAAGGATTCGCGTTAGTAGGGCGCCACTCCTAGTGCCACTAGTGGTCAGCGTCAAAACTGACTCTATTCACTTCAGACTCGTCATGATCCGAAAAGTTTCCCTGACATAGATTTGGGTACGTATGAGTATTTTATTTTCATGATATTCATTAGTTTTAGACTCCCCAGTTTCAGTTATTATCTAGCTTATAGATGAACTATTCATCACCCCAGTATAGCAGCAAAGTGTGCCTAGCGGGACATAGTGTCCCAAGGGGAAGATACTCCATTACTCCCCGAAGTTATCAATTCCTTAAATCCATTTAGTTTTATGGTCATATTCTCATTATAAGCTTTGCATCAGTCATTATTGTATAATCAGTCATACTTTCAAGAATCAGTATAGTCATATGCTCATGCATTAGATATGCATGTTCAGTAGAGAGTTCAGCTTATCAGTGTATTCGGTTATGCATTCATGAAAGTAACTTAGTCAAGTACCCATGCATTAGATATGCATATTAATTATAAGAATTTAGCCTATCAATAATTTCAGTCGGGCATTCTATACATCAGCTATGCGTATTCAGTAGAATATTTAGTATATCTATAGTTCCCTTCATATAGTCATGCTTCAGATGTTCTTGTTCCCTAAGTAATTTTAGTCTATCAGAAATCTCAGCTTAGTCAACCATATTCAAGGACGAATGTTTCCAAGGGGGAGATAATGTAATACCCTGTAAATTTCCCTAGTCGTTAGAGCTTCCAAAGCATGCAAAGAAAGGCTTAACACTTAAAAATTTGGCTAAGTATTGAAACTTTTTCATTTCTATAAGCCATTCGAACTTTGACAAATTATTTCATAACCTTCCTGACCTCCATTTTTAGATTTTCAAGTTGCATTCCATTAGGGCAAGGTCGTAGTACATCTCAGGTAAGTTTCAGAATTTTAGAGTAACGTAAGGGCACGTTTGGATTTCAAAAATGGTAGCTCATGGCGATCTCAAGGCGTCACCCAGCTTTCAGCACTGCAAACACCAAGGCATCGTCCTGGTCTTAGCACCGCTATAGCAAGGTGCCGCCCTGGTTATAGCAGTGCTCTAGCCAAGGCGTCGCCCTGCCTATAGCCTTGGGCCAAAAATCAGCATTCAGCTCCGTGTTTCCAAGGGCAAAAATTGTAACCTTCCAACCCTTATATATAACCTTTAACACGATATTCCTCTTATTTTCATCCAAATATTATTAGTTTCTCTTAAAATTATTCAAGAACAAGAGCTAGGGTTCATAGTTCAAGACCCAAATCATCAAAGTTCCTCCGTGAATCTTTCAAGAATCATATTACAAGGTATTCAGATGTTCATTCTTGGGTCCCTTCCGCCCAAGAAGTTAAAGGATCCTTTTTCTAAATTTATGATTTTATATTTATGAGTTTTCCATGATTTATGTGAATTGATATTGAAGTTCATGTGATTGTTGAGTTTTAAATCAAGATATGATTATAAAATTGCAAGCTTTGACCCGATTATGTTGTAATAATGTGATTTCATGGTAAATCTCCCTTCAAGTCATATGTTGATTGATTGTTCATAAGAATTAGGTATAGAAATTGTGATATGACCAAAGCATGATTCCCATGTGTTTAATAAAATTCTTGTGTGAAGGAAATTGGTCAATATATCATGTTGACTTGAAACCCCTAAATTTAGTATAAGACATACACGCCAAGTGTTTGTTGAAAGACCATAGTGAATGAATTATAGTATGTTGTGTGCTTTCTTATACTTGTACATTCCTTGTTTATTTAATTGTTACATGTTAGCATGAAATTCCCAATTATGTACACTTGAATGCATGTTATGTGTTTAATGTAAGACCTTGTGGGATGAGTTATAAAGTATTGGCA
>NC_061120.1:12566861-12730004 GCF_002878395.1 Capsicum annuum | reverse complement strand
CTGGGTTCAGATAGTAGTGTCTTTATCTGTGGCACGGTACTGACACCTTTCCAACTGGGCTTATAGGTTGGACCCCAAAGAAGCTAGAAGAGGCATGTCGGTTAGATAAATGCTTCCCACAGTCTCAGTTTCAGATCCAGTCTCAGTAATAGAATTCAGTTGAGGAGTAACCAATTATATTAGGATTGACTACCTCTAAGAGATCACCCGTTATATAGGTTTGATCTCAAATTCAGATAATTATATTCATTACCAGTAAATTCAGAGGTCACCCGTCATATAGGCTTGATCTCAAATTCAGTTTATCAAGTATTAGATATCATTATCAGTAAACTTAAAGGTCACCCATTATATAGGCTTGATTTCAAATTCAGACAATTATATTTATTATCGGTAAATTCAGAGGTCACCCATTATATAGGCTTGATCTCAGATACAGTAAATCAGTATCAGCATCAACAAGATTAGACATCAATCTCAATAGACTCAGTTATTCAGTCTCTCAGTATTAGTAAACTAAGATATCAGTACTAAAAGATTCAGTCATCAATAAGTCAGTATTCAGAACTCAGTATTTAGTGTTACTGCGAGTCCAGCTTTGGTTTGTGCATTCATGCATACATTCTCATTCAGTACTCTCATGCTATTCAGTTAAGTTATATTCATGCATAAGCCCTTGCATTTAGCCTTACCTCATCTTTATACTCAGTATATTTTCGTGCTGGCGCACTTGCGCTATGGTGTTTTATTTGATGCCATAGGTTCAGAAGCACAATCCTAGAGCACCCTTAGCAGTCCAAATCCAGTCAGCAGCAATAGACGTAGCAGTGAGTCCTCTTCATTTGAGGATGATCCTTATTTTTACTATTTCATTAGATTCAGTTTATTTTTAGTAGACGGAGTTAGTTGGGAACATGTCCCATCAACTCCACAGTTCAGACAGTTAGAGGTTTTTCAAACAGTTGTATTAATATTCAGTTTTTAGCTTTGAGTATTTCTAGATATTTTAAATTTTATGGCAAGTTTTTGCCAACTTTACACATTTATTAGTCTATATTATGCAGTGTATAGATACAAATATCAGCCATGCATTAGTTTGTGGTACCTTGGGATCATGAGTACCGTGTAGTATTTTGGTTTAGAAAATTGGGGTGTTACAATCATGTTCTTAGTATGGAATACCAAAGAAGACTATATCAATCGGTGAAAGAGGTGGTCAAGAAGGAAATCATTAGGTGGCTTGATGCGGGAGTTGTTTACCCAATTTCAAATAGCACGTGGGTGAGTTTGGTCCAATGTGTTCCTAAAAAGGGCGGCATGACGGTGGTCCCGAATGAGAATAATAATCTTATACCTATGCGCCCGATCACGGGTTGGAGAGTGTGTATGGATTATCATAAATTGAACTCGTGGACCAAGAAAGACCATTTTTTCATACCCTTTGTGGATCAAATATTTAGTAGACTAGACGGTCAAGGTTGGTATTTCTACCTTGATGGTTACTCGGGGTACAATCAAATTTGCATCATCTCGAAAGACCAAGAAAAGACCACTTTCATTGTCCCTATGTCACATTTGCTTTCAAACTCATGCCCTTTGGGTTATGCAATGCGCCGTCCACGTTCCAATGATGCATATTGTCTATTTTTCCAATATGGTAGAGGATACAATGGAGGTTTTCATGTATGACTTTTTTGTGGTTGGGGATTCATTTGATTCTTGCCTTGCTCACTTAAGTAAAGTGCTTGAATGATGTGTGGAGACTAATCTTGTTTTAAATTGGGAAAAATGTCATTTCATGATCAAGGAAGGCAATGTTCTAGGCCACAAAATTTTGGGAAAAGGCATCCAAGTGGATCAAGCAAAAGTTGAGGTCATTGCTAATTTACCCCCACTGATCTCCGTAAATGGAGTTAGAAGTTTTCGTGGTCTTGCCGGGTTCTATTGGAATTTCATTAAGGATATCTTGAAGATCGCTCATCCTTTATGCAAGCTTTTTGAAAAGGAGATAAAATTTGAATTTGGTGATGATTGTGTAAAGGCTTTTAATTGCCTCAAGGAACTCCTTGTATCGGCTCCTATCATAGTAGCTCCGGATTGGTCATTACCCTTTGAATTAATGTGTGATACAAGTGGTGTTGCTCTAGGTGCAGTTTTGGGCCAAAGAAAAGAGAAGTTGTTCTACCCAATTTACTATGTAAGCAAGATGTTGAATGATGCTCAACGTAATTATACGGTTACGGAACAAGGGTTGTTAGCGGTGGTATATGCTTTCAAAAAGTTTTAGGCCTATTTGTTGGGTATAAAAGTGGTTGTATACATGGACTATACCGCTATTAGATATCTCATAGCAAAGAAAGAGGCAAAACCTCAATTGATTAGGTGGATATTTCTCTTGCAAGAGTTTGATTTTGAAGTGAAAGATCAAAAGAGGTGTGAGAATCAAGTAGCCGACCATCTTTCCCACCTTGAATCCAATCATGAGAAGTTGGATGAGATTGATATTGATTACACCTTCCCCAATAAGCTAGTCATGTCACTTTCGGGGAGCATTACACCTTGGAATGGATTATGCTAACTATATTGTGAGTGTTATGCTTTTCGATGA
The DNA here is from genome assembly GCF_002878395.1 of Capsicum annuum. Classification (NCBI taxonomy): domain Eukaryota; kingdom Viridiplantae; phylum Streptophyta; class Magnoliopsida; order Solanales; family Solanaceae; genus Capsicum; species Capsicum annuum. Next base: position 12,727,396 of record NC_061120.1, on the reverse strand, counting down.
GCTAAATCATTATCAAAAGAAGCAGTTCCTATTTGATGAGAAAAAGTATTTTTGGGATGAATCGTTCTTGTTTAGGGAGTGTACGGATGGTGTGATCCGTCAGTGTGTTATGGAGGCAGAAAGGAGAGATATTCTTGAGGCGTGTCACTCTTCTCTATTCGATGGTCATCATGGTGGGATCCAAACTGCCGCTAAGGTTATTCAAAGTGGATACTATTAGCCTACCCTTCATAGAGATACATATGAGTTGGTCAAAATATGACCTCAATATCAAATGCAAGGTGGTGTTTTGAGGAAGCATGAGATGCCTCTTAATCCCAATCTCAAGGTTGAGCTATTTGATGTGTGGGGGATCGACTTCATGGGTCCCTTTGTGAGATCATATGGTAATAAATATATCTTGGTAGCCATTGATTATGTCTTAAAGTAGGTGGAAGCCATTGCGTTACCGAACAACGAAGGTAAAAGTGTCACCTTTTTCTTGAAGAAGTACATCTTTACAAGGTTCAGGACTCCAAGGTCAATTATTAGTGATGGCAGCTCTTATTTTTGTAATCGAGTCTTCGGTGGTTTGCCTTATAAGTATGGGGTTAAGCATAAGGTTGCTACTCCTTATCATCCCCAAACTAGTCACCAAGTTGAAGTTTCGAATCATGAAATCAAGTACATCCTTGAGAAAACCGTGAATGTTGGCCGTATGAATTGGGTGAGACAACTCGATGATGCTCTTTGGGCGTATAGAACAGCCTATAGAGCTCTTATTGGTATGTACCCCTACTAATTGGTGTTTGGGAAGGCTTTTTACTTATCTATTGAGTTAGAACATAAGGCTTTATGGGCTTTGAGAAAGTTGAATATGGATTGGGAGGATTCTTCAAAATCAATAGTGAATCAACTTCATGAGTTGGAAGAGTTTCTACTCAAAGCATGTGAGAGCTCCGTATTGTACAAAGAGAAGATGAAGAGGTGGCATAACGACAAGATCTTAAAGCAAGAGTTTCATGTGGGTGATGATGTCCTCTTCTTCAATTCAAGATTTAAACTCTTTGTGGGAAAGCTTAGATCGAAGTGCTCGGGTCCGTTCGTGATCTCAAATATTTTTCCTAGAGGAGCTATTGAGTTGGAAGATAACGAGAAGAAGAAATTTGTAGTGAATGGAAAACGATTAAAACACTATCATATGGGTGGACCCGAAGTGATGAAGGTTGAGTCGCTTTACTTCAAAGATCCAAAATGATTATCAAGTGATGTCGTGCCGCGACTATAACTATGGTGCTTCTTGGGAGGTAACCCAAGATTTATTTTTGATGATTTTAATATTTTTGATACTAATTTTATGTTGGTTTTGGTTGATACAGGTAATATCATAAACTTTGGGTGCGAGAAGATTGGCTTGGAGGCTCGAAACTAAGCTCCGAACCAATAACTTTGTGAATAAAAATCATGTGCCAAAGCTGGTACAACCTGTGCTGCACCTGCTTTAGCAGGTCAGCCGCAGGTGAGGAGCATTTGGAGCGCAGATTTTGGCCAAGATCACTGCCTGGACCTGCGTTGGACTTGCTGCAGCAGTCCAAGCGCATATGGAATGCAGGGCAAGCTGATTTTTGTGTAGTAATCTGTCCCGAACTGCACTGGAACTACTCAAGCAGTCCGAGAACAGGTTCATCACATCTTGGATGCATAGGAAGCTGCTACAAACTACCCCGAAATGCACTGGAATTGCTTAGGCAGTTCAGTCATAGATGTGAAGTAGATGGCACGCAGGTTTTTTTAAAAATTTAGTGATGTTTTAAAAATGGGTCGGTTTTGTTGGGCTGACCCAACCCGATCAGCCCAAAATCTTTTTAAACACATAAACAAGAGCTAAAAATAGTCGACACTTAAGCATTTCTCATTACACTTCACTTTTAACCGGTCCTTTCTCTCAACTTTAACATTCTCTCTTTCCTTAACAAGAATTGCATTAACACGAATTGAGAAGATTCTTTTAGACTTTTTCATCATCTTTCTCATCTCTTAAGTCAAGAAAGGTATGTTCTTTTATGGTTTCACTTTTAAACTCTCTTAAGGGATGGACATAATACTTCATAACTCGTGATAATTGGTCATTAAAAGTTTGTTTTTGTGAGCTTAATGGAGTGATTAATACTTGTTGGAATAATAATGTTATCATTGGTGCCTTGTTTCACTAGTTTGATTTATGATACTCTCTTAAATGAAGCTAGTGTACCATGTGTTTGACAAAATGTCCATTAAACCTTTCTTGCTTATTTTGTGTGGTGAGTGGTTCAAGTATGATAATATGAGCATATTGAATATGTTTGGAGATGATTTGGTGAGATAAGCTTGTTCTCTTGTGCTTCTATTCTCATTCTCCAAGTTCTTAGTTAGCATGCCCACCATGTGTTTGTTGAAATGTCAATAAGAGAGATATGTCTTGGATGCTTATAATGGTCAATGTGATTCTCTTTAGGGCACAATGTGTATTTTTTATGCATCATTATAAGTTCATTTGATCCTAAAAATGAAATACTTAGTAGTCATTGGTTGAAGGAGTTTGTTAAGAAATATGGCATCCATTGTTCTTGTTGGTCACTATGCCTAATCGGCAGACATAAATGCTTGCCTTACCCAATGATAGATTAGATGACATCATTCTTAAGGGTATTGTTCATTCTTGTTTTCATTGGAGGTTTTGGATGTCCTATGAACTAGTTTTGTGAAATGTGAAGAATGTGAGATAATTTAAAGCCTAAATGATTAAGTGTTGTAATGAATGCATCCCATGGGCTCTAATGATGAAGTTAACTTGCATCTATCAAACAAATATTTTCTTTTCTTATCTTTAATTTTCTTTCTTAACATACAAAATTCCAAAAATATATTTTACCTTCTCTCTTTTGTTTTGGTTTTGTCTTGTTTCTTTCTCATAGGTATGTCTCCAAGGAAGAACTTAACATGAGAATCTAGAAAGGGTAATGCCCCGGATAAAGACAAAGCAAAGGCTACTTTCGCAAATGGAAAAAAACGGTCTCCAAAAATAGTTCAAAAGTCTTGGATGTCCAAGCTACCATTGATCATACACGGGAGGTTGGAAAGAAGGCAGATCAAATCTGGTTTAGTGTGGATGGTGTGAAGGAGGTATATGATCATTAGGTAACTACTCGAGGCTTCCATCCTGAGAAGGTCTTTAGCATGAAGGAAATTGACACCCATTTCCCCAAAATCATTGTCGGGGTTAAAGAATGGTTATGGGAGTTCTTCACGGATATGGCGCCTTCCACTCACCCACTAAGCTACTTCCCTAAAATTGTTCGCAAATTCTATGCTTGCTATGTTGTTTGGCACAATGAACAAAAATATAAAATGTCAATTGCCGAACAACCTTTCCTTGAGAGTGTATTAGTTCTAGGAGTGAAAGTCCATTGCACGACCTCGAAGATCAATGAGCTTTATTTTGCTTATGACTTAGATTTTGCAGTGAAGTGCAAGAAGATAACATTTGGTGGACGTCAAAGTTTTCTGTGGCTTGCTAAGGTTATTGCTAAGGGTCTTCCTCCATGGGCTAATGGTGAAGGTCAATTCAAGAGGAGAGATCTTTCGGTTCAACCCAAACATGGGCTTGGATTTGTGGGTAATCATCGTCTCTCCTCAAGAAATAACCAAGATGTCAGGGTTGATAGGGCTATGATTGTCGGATGCATCATGGATAAAATTGCGATCAATCCGGGGGCAAAGAAACCGGGCACTTTATTGCCCTTCCCTCCACTTATATCTATGCTTTGCCTTAAGTTCAACGTCTTGCTACTCTCTAAGATTGATATATGGGTTATATACAATGGATTCATCGACATCAGACATTGTAAGGATGAGGATAACCCTACGGGCATAAAGAGGAAAACTTTGGTTTTGGTAGACTCGGGTGCGGAAGGGTTACCGAGCGCAAAGGGAATAGAGGTCCCTCCAGATTCTACACTTGATGTGGAGACTCATCATGATTCCACTGATACTCCTACATCATCAAGCACCGCACCACCACGTAGGCCCACACAATCGGCATAGTCTTCTATGGTGACATTTTCCAAAGTTGCTTTTATGACTTTGGCAAACAATGCTACTCTTACCCAATTGGTGGTGAATATTCCCCAGTTTATTCAAGAATCTATATCACCTCTATGTGCCCACGTAGAAAATTTAGAGTAGTGGCCACGCTTTAGATGAGAGGAGATTGTGAGGGGGTGGCATCTGTGAGGGCAGACCTTGATAGTTTACGGGCATATTTTTACTCCAGACAACCCTTCTTCGGTCTTGATGAGGTGGATATTAATTTTCTATTGGATATTTCTAGACCAGTGCTTCCATTTGATGATTTGTTCAGAGAGGGTCATGAGGACATTGATGATGATTCTGAGGTTGATCTTATAGCGGGGCTACCTGAGACCCGATAGGTTGAGCTCTCGTTATAATTATCCAGGGATGAGGAGCATGCATGGATGGTTGGGGTTAGTTCTAGCACTAGACATGATGATGAGTCACCCTTCATAGCCGACTCAATGAGAGGATCCTAGTCTGATGAGGCTCCTATTGAGATAGTGAGATCATTCACCGACAGGGATCTGAGCACCTAGTGCGCCATAAGGAGTCTTTACCCTCCTCTACTTTCTTTTACTTTTGCATTGGGGATAATGGAATATCTTTAATGGGTGGTGGGACAGTTTTATGATTTGTTTGATGATCGGTACCTACTGTTTCCCTTTATGGCGTTTGGTTGGAAAGATTGTGTGGACATACTCTATGTTATTACTTTGATGTTTGTGTGTACTTGCTATATTTTGTCATGTTTTCATTTTTTATATTACTATTATTGACATTGCCTTGGATGAGCCCTTGTCGGGCATTTTGATAATGATGTCAAATATTATCATTTTGTTGTTGAATTTGTGTCATGCGCTTAATTTAAATGTGATATCCAATTGTGCGTACTACTCTTGTCGCCTTTTGTATATACATGTCTAATAAACTCCAAGGGTTTTCTTTGAAACTTGGTTCTTTCCTAAGGAGCAAATTTTTATTATTTCTCTTTCTTTTGATCTTTTATTTTTACTTTAGTTTAATTTCTTTATCGAACTGAGTGATAACTCACCCATGAGGGATGACAAGACGACATCCTTAGGTAAATTATCTAGTCATTTTGGTTAACTAGGAAGAATCAAAAATTCAAACATACTTCCAAAATATCATTAGCAAGGAATGAAATGTTTTTAAGAAAAATAAAAAATATAGTTGTAAGATCAAGGATGTCTTGAGTTTTCTTTTGAGTGAGACCATTAAACTCAATTTTTGGCTCCCTCTTTACAAGGATGAGTCATTGACTCGTAGTAACTTTTGAAGCTCAAAATGCTCAAATTGGTTGGGAGACTAACTTTTTGCTCTATGAGTATGATGCCATGAGTGGTGAGATTTTTGAATAATTCTTGTGCATTTGTGTAGTCTAGAACTTTCCTGGAGTGTATTCAAAGAAAAATTCTAGGCAAGCTTGGTTTGGAGGATGACCCGAGGCCCTTTTTGACCCGTCACATAGCCAAATTCCCACATTAATATTGTTCCCTAAACTCATTTGAACCTTTTTGCCCTTCTTTCTTTCTTATTGTAATGATAACCATGCTAAAACACCTAAACCCTTTTGAAAATCTCTCTTTTGGCACTTAACCTCTTTTGATGCGTTGCATGATTCTAAATAGTGGATTATAGGCAAAAGCCTAAGTTTGGGGGGTTGTGTATTTGGGAAAAGATGATAAAAAAAAAGATAAGAAAGGTGTCTGTAAGGTTGTCAACACATGTGCTTAAGAGACAAGAGATGTGCTTGATGATAAAGTTGAATAGCCTAGCCCATAGAACATGAAAAAAAAAAAAAGAAAGAAAAATTAGAGGAGTAAGGGGCTAAGAAAGGCTTATAGGTAGAAAAACTCTTGAAAAAATCAAAGAAGTGAAGAAAAAAATGATGGATTTGAATTGTTTTGTAAATGCTAATAAAAAAAGGAAAATATGAGAAATGATTTGAAGGAGGATAAGGTAGATAGTTTGAAAATCTTGGGGTAAAAGAGGTTGAGAAACTGCATTGAAGGAGGTATTTTAGTCACTTGATCCATAGATATTCCTTCCCGCACCTTAGACCTTCATCTTGACCCGCAAGACCTTGGTGATTCCAAACTAAGTACGTCTACATTAGTGGCGAAAAACACAAAGGGAAAGCCTATGGTTCTATTCGATGTACTTGAATTTCTTTGTGAGAGTGAGTATGAATTCTTTCTTCATTTGAGCTCCTTTAAGAATTGAAATGTCTTTTGTGTGTGGATTAAACTCTTGCATGCGAGCGGCAACGGTACTTTTGGGTAGAGAGTGAAGTTTTACTATCGGTTTGGGTAAATGAGTGAAGTAAGTTGCATTGTGAGGGTTGAGACAATCTTTGATGATTTGGGGTATTATCTTAAGATGCTTGGTGATTTGGAAAGCTCCTTTGATACGAACTTGCATCCTTGTTTCAAAAATATGTGCTTATTGAAAAATTTTGATTTACCTGTTTCCATGACATGTTTGGAAAGTGTTTATAGAGCTTTATTAGCCTATTCCCTTAGTATAGCTTTCTTTTGGGTGAATTTGAGTTATCTCATTGAATTATTCTTGGTTGCTTGAGGACAAGCCATAGTTTAAGTTTGAGGGGTTGATAAGTCGTCAATTTGACGACTTGTTAACACCTTTTAAGCCTAAATTATCATGTTTTTCCATTGATTTGATGGTAATCTCTTACTTAATGCTCATTTATGTAGGAAAAAGGAAATATGGGCAAGCCATTCAAGTCATCAAGATGCCAAATGTGAAGGAAAAGAGTCATCCGCTTCACATCCGGTTTGCATCTGCTTCACATCTGCTTTGGAACTGCTAGCCATCTGTTCTTTATATGCTTTCCATCCACTTTGGATCCGCTCAAGCAGATCAAGAGCAAGGTGGCAGTTTTATAATTTTCATCAAATGTAGAGTGGAGTTTAAAAAGAGGGTTTTAGCTCATTTTTCAAGACCTAACCTCCAGCTTTTGAACATATCATCTCTCTTAGCTTTTTAGCTTCTCTCTTCTTAACTTAACATCTATCTTTTCATATTTTAAGAGTTTTGTACCAAGCTTGAATGAAAAATATATGTTAGTGATTTCCCATTGAAGAATTATTGAAACCCCAAGTATGGAACTACATTATCTCTATTTCTCATGGATGAAGTCAATGATAACTTTAGTATATTCTTATCCTTTTATCTATGAGTAGCTAATTCCAAATCTTGGGGTTATGACGAAGAGTTGGGGGTTGCAAACCCCAACCACCCTAGAACCCATGTCATTCTTGAGAAAGGGAACATGGGTGAGGAATAAATGCAACCAACAACTTGATTTATTTCATTTAATGATATCTATTAGACATAAGGATGTCAATTGAGGCAATAGATGTAGAAAATTGTCACATTTGTGAGGTATTCGAAAGAACCCATTTGTGAAATTTGGTGTTGTAATTGAAAGATTGACACTAATACATTGACATCTAGCCTACCCATGACTTTTATCTAAGAGTTGGATAAATGGCCAAGTACCCATGCATGAACCCACACCTAGAATTGCATAACCCCAAGGATTATTCTCAATTGAATTCACTCTTAGCATTTTTCTACGTCAAGATAGTGCACTAACATTGACGTAGTTGTTATTTATAAACACATTCAAACTAAATCCCCCATTTTACATTTATGTTTGTTTTATTCACACTACGAGTCATCTTTTAGTAGACTATCAATACTCTTAAATTTTGAATTCTATGCTTTCACTCCTTGTGGATTCGACCCCAACCTAAGTTGGGTTATTATATTGATAACGATCGCTTACACCCATTCAAGAGTTTAATTTGAGCGTTATCAGCCAACTATTTGAATAGCTGATTTTCTATCACTTAACACCTCAACAAGCAACTTCACTTCCATTCCAATCTCTTGTAGCAATCCTAATATCCAAACTAGCTCAGCTGCTAGACTTCTAAACTCTGCCTCAGCTGAACTTCTGGACACAGTTTCTTGTTTCTTAGACTTCCAGCATACAACTGAATTCCCAATTTTCATAAAATATTTAGTTACAGACCTCCTAGTTTAAGTACGGAATGCCCAGTCTACATCACAGTAAGCATTCACCTGATCACTTGATTCACTAGATAGAAACACACCTTGTCCTGACTGATTTTTAATATATTTTACAACTTCGAGTACAACATCCATATGAGATTTCTTTGGTTCTTGTAAAAACTAACTTAGTGTTTGTACACTAAATGCATTGTCAGGTTTAGTCATGGTTAAGTATAATAACTTTCCAATCAGCTATATGCACCTTGATTTGCAGGAGGATCATCAGTAGGTTGTAAGTGTTTTACAGGATCATAAAACTGTTTTCAAGTTAGTTTGACATTACAATCCATATGTGTGGCAACTGGTTTAACTGTTGTCAATCCCATCTCTTATAATAGCTCTAGTGTGTACTTCATCAGATGCATTAGTATCCCCTTGCATGACCTTGCAAATTCTATACCAAAGAAGAACCTTAATTCACTTAAATCCTTTATTTTAAAGCTCTATTGCAGAATTATCTTGCATCTTCTATCAATTTCAAACTATCACCAGTGATTAGCATATCATCAACATACACAAGCACAAGAATAATTCTTTCTGATATCTTTCTTATGTACAAGGATGGATTATATTGACTCTACACAAACTTAGGCTTCAACAATACTTTTGATAGCTTTGTGTTCCATGTCTAGGTGCTTGTTTTAAAATATTTAGGGATTGATTAGTCTGCACACTAAACTCCCCCCCTAACTAGCAAATCCCTAAGGTAACTCCATGTACACTTCATCAGTGAGGTCACCATTTAAGAGTGAATTGTAGACATCCATTTGATAGATAAACCAATTTTTCTTTGCAGCAGTAGCAAGAATAATCCTTATTATTTTTATTTTAACAACTAGACTAAAGGTTCCATTGAAGTCAATTCCTTCTTTTTGACCATATCCTTTAGAAACCAACCTTGCCTTAAATCTTTCAGCTTCACCTAAGGCCTTATACTTCATTTTATATATCCATCTGTATACAATAGGCTTCTTACCTTTAGGTATGGGAACCACCTCCCATGTATGATTAGAATTTAGGGCATCTATCTTATTTTGCATTACTTCTACCCATATAGGATCCTTACAAGCTTCGTAATAAATTATAGGTTCAATAACATATGCAGCTTTAGCAATATAAGACATATAATACTCAGATAACTTGTCATATGACATATAGTTGTCTAGGGAATATGGTACCTTTTTTTCTTTACTTGTTTAAAAGTCATACACCTACACAGGTGGTTTTCTTCCTTGGTAGACCTCCTTTTCTCTTGAGGCGCAGCTGACACATTCCTCATAGGTTCAAGAATTGTTTATAAACTTGCAACAGGCTCTTCTTGACTATGTTGTCTAGTAGTTACCTCTGAGATATGTTTAGTGGAAGGTTGTGACTTATTTGTTATGAAATTATCCACAAATGGACACTGATATTCTAGTGGAAACACATAATAGGGAGTCTCTGATCATAATCTTTTCCAAGCTTAAACTGAAACATATCCTCCCTAAATGACACATCCCTACTAACAGAGAAGGTACTAATGAATATTTTATACAAAACATATCCCTTTTTAGTGCTAGAATAACCCATCAAAACAGTTGTTTTTGACCTTGGCATGAGCTTAACAGATTCATCGAGTACCTTAGCATAAAAAAGACACCCTATTACTCTTAGATACTCACAAAATGGTTTAGTACCATATAACTTCTCATAAAGAGTTCGATAATCAATACTTGAACTAGACAACCTGTTTATTAGATGTACAACAGCTAGAACATAGTATCCCCAGAACTTGATAGGTATTGTTTCTTGAAACCTCAAGGATCTTGTGATCTTCAGGATGTGTCTATGCTTTCTTTCAGCGACACCATTCTATTAAGGTGAATAAGCATATGAGGTATGGTGTATAACACCATTTTTTGCAAATAAACTACTGCATAATGAATTCACAAATTTAATTTCATTGTCAGTTCTAATTACTCTTACAATCTTGTCAAATTAAGTCTTAACATACTCAAGAAACTCTTGTATATGAATATATATATTTGATTTGAGTTTCAACAAAAATAACCAAGTGAACTTGGAACAATTAAGAAAAATCTATTATCATTCATACTTGAAACTTTATAAGGACCCATACATCCATGTGAGCAATATGCAGACTGAGAATTACTTATAGAAAAAGGAATTCTTGTTTGTTTGGAATAGGGACACACAATACACTTCTTTACTCTATACTATACTTCATGAGAATCTTTAGAAAGTATTTTTTCTAGTACATTAGAAGAAGGATGTTCTAATGTTTTATTCCACAAGTCAATCTCAACTTGAACTTCACTCACTTCATCCTTAGTAGAAAAATTTATTACTGAGGCAACCTCCTTTTCTTGGTGATTCATTGACAGATACATACCTTCATCAAGCTTACCAATCCCTCTCACCTTTTCAGTACAAAGATCTTAGAAAAGACAAAAATCAGGGAAAACTCACTGAACATTTCCATTCCTTAGTCACTTGAGACACTGAAAGCAAACTAAATGTAAACTGAGGGATATGATATACATTTGTAATGCTATTTTCTGTTGACAAACAACTAGACCCCACATGTGTAACCTTATTCATATCACCATTAGGTAAGTATACCTTCCTTGGTTTGCCTAGTTGTGTCATGGACTCATCCATCAGTAAATCCAACTCCCCAACCATATGATTAGAGGCTCCAATGTCTATTATCCACTTCTTTGACTCATAGGAAGCTAAAAATACACTAGCACCTGTATTTGCAATATTTTCAATCTCAGTAGAATAACTAGCACAACTATTTTGTTGATCATCATCAGAATTTGATCATATTACACCTTAGTGAATGCTGTATTTTCCATTTTTCCTAGTTGATTCATTTGTAACTCAGATTCTACTTTATGACCTGCATCATTGACCAATTTCTCTAGATAGACCTTTAATAAGAGCCTTGCCTTATGTTTACTTCTACAGTGTCTTGAGAATCAGCAGACACCTTGTATGCTGCATTAGACCCTTCAAGCCTCAACCTTTTCTTAAACTTGTAATCTTGAGGATGACCAATTAGTTTCCAATAATTCTCCTACAATGACCTTTTAGCTTATAGAAACCACACTACAGATTGTAGTTTTTCTTACACTTTTGCATCCTATTTCTTGTAACCATAGCCAAGTCAAAGTTTCTATCAGTAACTACAGGACTAGACCCCAACACCCCTGCATGAGTAGCTACAGCTTTGTGACTTTCATCACTAATTATTATGGGATATGCCTGATTGACAGCAGGCAAAGGAACCGTAAGAAATATTTGGATTCTTGCTTGTGTATAGGTCTCATTAAGCCTAATGAGAAATCGAGACACTTCAGTTTTTGAAGATACCGAACAAATTCCTTGGATTTTTCACAATCACACCTAGTGGCAAGGCACAAATGCTTCAAATTCTGTCCATAAATCCTTGAGTTTTGAGAAATAACATGCCATAGAAGTTGTTCCTTGGGATAGTGTTGCAATCTCTTTGTGCAAAGTGAATGTTTTAGCACCATCCACTTTATTAAACCTTTCAAACAACTCATTCTGCACAACACTTGCAACATATGCATACATGATGCCACCAACCAACTCCTTAGACACAGAATTCATAATCCATGATAGCACAACAACGTTTACTCTTTCCCAATGATTACCCAATTCAGAAGAAAACTAATCTTTAGTACAAGAACTATCAACCAATCGTAACTTCTACCTTCCTAACAAGGCTATGTGCATAGATAAAAACCAAATTGAGAAATTTTCCACACCTATTAACTTAAAAGAGATGATTTGTTTGCCACTGACATCAGAGGGACTTAGTGTAACATCCTGAAATTGGGTCCCGAGATGTCACACGGTGCTTAGGATCACAAGTGACCCCAAGCTAACCCTTCTACTGGCATAACTCATAAGCAACTGAACAAAAAGTATAAATCTATACAAATCTGCAGAAAATAACTCTTTTCTGAATTTGATCAATACAATACTAAAGTTACAGGATTTCAATTCTGCCTTTACAACTATAACTGAAACGAAATGCATCAACTTCTACTGACTGTCAATGAAGCCTCTGCTAGTACTGACTGTAGGTAGCCGGGTCATGAATCCTGACTAAACCAACTCAATACGACTGAATAAAGAAAATACAACATTTTTAATTCGGCATATCTGACTCAAGCCCCTGAATCAAAAGAAATCATCACCTGCTGATTGGATGCCGCTAACTGACTGGATCTGAAGGTGCACGCTATACCTTGTACCTACATTCCAAGAAAATGTAGCCCACACATGGCTGTGTGTGTGGGTCAGTACCATGGAAATGTACCGAGCATATGGGGGTGAAATGCATATTCAAAGCAAATGGTAAGCATATGCCAGTTTCATGATTCAATTTTCTGTCTCCATTCCCTACTTCCTTCCTTCCCCCTCCCCTCATATACCTCGTAATACTTGCCTTACATTATTACAACTTCAACAATATACGTGTGTCTACATTATATTGACATAAAATAGTATATCTATTTCATCACTACACAAGATATACGTATATATAAATATATTCAATTTGCTATCAACATTCAAATACGTACTATATACATCACATACCTGATTTTACTACCCCATAATAATGTACAACGTATTTCACAGAAACTCAGTTGAATTATCGGTTGGTTTATCTTATGTCATTAATATATATAAACCTATATATATACATACACACACACACATATATATACCTATACATACACACACATATATATACACATTATCGGCTATATCGATACGCGCTATATAGATCACATACGTACACGAGTATCTTATCCAATAATATAATGCAACGTATTTCATATACATACTATATACATCACATACCCAATTTTACTACCCCATTGTATTTCACATAAACTCAAATAAATTATCAGTTGATTTATCTTATGTCATTAATATACCATTGCTATATAATATGTATATATTATATATATATACATATACATACACACACATATACACACTATCAACTATATCAAGTTCAAAATACGTACTATATACATCACATACGTATTCAAGTATATTATTCAATAATATAATGCGATGTGTTTCTGATACATACATAGACTAGTGATTGGTTAATTATATTGGATTAGCTTAATAAATTAGGTTTTGATTATACACATAATTAGGTGTTACTTAAAATTATTTAATTTTAAATTTTTTTACTTCAAAAATCGAGCACAAGTGGTCGGTTCTTTTAAATTATTTTTTATTTTAATTAGAAAACCGACCACTTGTAGTCGACTTTTATAAATATTTTTTAACTAAATTTTTTTAAAGAAAACCGACCATTAGTGGTTGGTTTTGTATTTTTTTTTAAATTTTTATTTGTTAAATAAATAATTATTATTATTAAAATTATTGTAATAATTATTTTGATTTTTTAAAATATCAAACCGACAATAAAAATTTAAAAAAAATTTAAAAACTGACTACATGTTGTCGATTTTTTCCGACCACGTGTGATCGATTTTTTCCGACCACAAATTGTGATCGGTTTTACCCATTTTTTTTTAGTAGTGAGAACAAGACATGCCGACTTAGCTGGAAAGGAAGGCTTTACAGTTGCCGCGGAATTAATTGGAGAAGTCATTCAGAAAAGGACGAAGGATGAGGAATGGATTCTCAATGGTAGTTGGTTTAAAGAATTGGACACCGTACATCGAATGAAATTAATACTCCCTTTGAATCAATGGCTAGAAACGACCTTCAATTAATATGCATTATAAATGTACTCTTTTAAATAATATAAGAAAATTTAAACAATTGCATTGTATTAAAATTAAAACGGAATGTGCTACATAATTGTTATTAGAATTGGTCGTTAGTTCTGTTATCTTTACTAAAGAATTTGACTGCGCTTCACACAATTATAAAATACCTCGTTAAATTAACAAAATAATTTTTAAGAATATTGAGCGCTCAATATTCTAAAAAGCTGCTGATCTAATCTATTATTAGTCCTTAAAATTTATGTTTTTTTTTTATTTTTAAGAAAATAAAAATTAGTAAGAAAAAATTTCATATATCAAGAGATTAATACAATTTTTTTTTAATTTAATACAATTCAAATATATGTATTTAAGGATTTAATTTTCTCCTTGCTTTTTCATTAAATGATACACTTTTATTCGGATAATTCTTCTTCAATTTTATATCTTTTTTTACATTTTATCCTTGCATAGTTCATATTTATCTTCTTCTTTTTTTAACTTTTCACCGTCATCTAAATAATTTTCTATTGATAATTTTGTCTTTGTCCTCTATTATAGTATTTGTTTATATTTCTTTATTATTTTTTTCTTTTCCTTCCTCTACATATCCTATCTTTACTCTAAAAATGTAAGCTTACAAAGCGGTATTTTTTATTTCTAACTTTCGACATCTACAAAATTATTGTTGTTTCAATAATTGCGTCATTTTACAAATAAAAAAAGCATCACAAAAAAGAGAGAGACAGAGAAGGAGAAGCAAATAAGTAGAAAAAGTAAATGAAAGTATCTTACATTTTTACACAATTTATTTTTATTTTTAAGCAAAAACATTTAATATTATTTTTTAGTTGTGCCCAGTGGCGGAGCCAACATCTTAACTAAGGGGATTCAAAATTTAAAAATGAGAACAAAAGAACTAGGCGAAGGGGGCTCAACGTCTGCCATATATACATGAAAAATATTTTAAGTTGTATAAATAGTATAATTTTCCGTCGAAGGGGATTTGGATGAACCCCTCACTATTAGCTAGCTCTACCCCTGGTTGTGCCTTTAGATCTCATGACATGATTATGGTAGATTATAATTGCTTCATGATCGCAACTGCAATCAAGAATTACATAAAAATATTGTAGATATTCTTATAAACGTGTTCTAATTTAATTTATAAAATGAATATGATTAACCCAAGTATTTATACTTATTACTATTAAATTCTTTTTTGTTATTAAAGTAAAAGAAGTAAGCAAACCATTAAAGAAAAATATAAATATTTTTCATATTGTAAAAAAACACATAAAGAATAATGTATTTCATTAATTAATAAATATTCCTTTTAAGCAATCAATAGTATGGTTCGAAGCTTGGTTAGTAATTAGCACCAACAAAATTACAATAGCTACTGCTTAAACGAAAATAAAATTTACAACACTCAAAAAATCATGAACGTTCAAATTATAGAAGTTACATATAGAGAACATACCCATGCAAACTCTCTCTCTCTCACACCCCCCCCCCCCCCTTTTTTTTTTTGGACGTTAACCATAAGAAAATATACGAAAAAAGTAATACAAAATTAGTGGACGACCTTTTAATTAAGCTCTTGTTCGGTAGCCCCTCTGACAAACGATCAACCTCTAAAAGTCTTTTTCATAAGCTTAAATTTGATACTATAATAATATAAAGAACACTATCTCAAATATGAAACAAAAAGAATACTCTTGAATATGTGTCTCATGGAGCAAAAAATTGAGACTTTATGTAGGTGAAAATAGAGAAATATCCTAAGGTATAATTAAATAATTGGGGATTATAATATGAAAACTTAAAAGTCATAGAGTTAATGATATTATTAAGAATAAAAATTTAATAGCTAATGAATTATGAAGATGAAAATTAGAAAACAAACAAAAAAGACAAAAAGTAACTATTAAAAAGCATGTTATGATAATTATATCCTCTAGACAAATCTTTTCCTCATTTTATAAGAAACACATATTTTATATTCTTGAAATTTCTTTTTCAGATTAGAAAATGAGAGTGAAGTATTAATTAAGAATAGACATATAAGAATGAATAAAACTGTAGTAATTGACACATTAATTTTTACACAATCAATATATAGAGTTAAGAAGAGTGATTTTTGAGTTTTTATTAATACATAAATATTAGAAATGAAAGGCATAGAGATGTGTCACATCACCTTGTCTTGTTTTTTCTTTATTACTATATATAGATTAACACTTAAATTTTAGAGGAAACATTAACTAAAGAACCTTTTTTCAGAACTTATGCAGATTATACTAAGATTGAACTAATATCTGATATTTACGCCATCTCGCATGTTAATTTGAACTGAATATACATATTAATTAATCATAATTAAGGAATAGAAACATCTGTAGAAAATCATGCGTTGTAATATCGCTAGCTTAGATAAACACTGACTCGTCAAAGAAAGAACCAAAAATACATTATACATTCAGACTCATCAATTGCGTAATTAATAAAATTATTACATCCAGGCTCATCAGTTACATAATTAATAAGTTATGTCATATTCGTCATATGAAATGACAATATGTGATATAAATTGAAGTAAAAATACATAATAATAAATCATAATTAAGTATCAGAGGTGTATTTCACAGTTTTGTGTAATGAATGACTTCTATCTTTTCTTCTTTTTTTTTTTTCGTTCAATTTTTAAATAGACTTCATTTTTGGACCCCATTTTTTTTTGTTAGATGTGCTTTGAATTTTTGTCACATGGGATTGATGTATTTTCGAACAATTTCTAATTCAAACACGTACGACAATTTTGATGTGCCTCTAATAGGCCATAATTCAAAATCAGCCATATATATACGTCTATCAATAATGCATTGAGACAACAGTTATTTCCCATAAGGTATACACATTTCCCAAGGCAGATTGAGACGTCCCTTACAAATTTGCGTGAGCTCAATAACTTTTCGTTAATTCTAAATATATTTCGCTGGGTGGATTGAGATGTCACTTACGGATTTATATGAGCTTAATAATTTTTCTCTAATTCTAAATATATATGTATGCATATTACGTATTAAAAAAAATCTATAGGTAAATATTTTTATAAATATTTAATTATAAACTCAGTTATTATTCGAGTTTATTATACGTCATCTCAATTACTTATCATATTTTGATCTAACACATATATTAATAAATAATAATTAGTATGGTGACTTTATCATATTACCTATTAATTGATGTTTAGTACTCCTCGATCCATCAATAGTTGTCCATGTTGACTAACACAAAGATTAAGAAATAGTAAATGATAGGGATAATTTTATCATATTATCCTTTTAATATATCGAGAAATGCATTGAATAATGAATCGTATATAATATTAAGGGTAAAACGGGTAGAAACGAGTAAATTAATCATTGATTTATTTTAAAATGGACAAGTATTGTTGGACATTTATTTTTAGTACAGTGGATAAGTATAAATAGATGAACGAAGTTATAGGTATAAAAAATGATTTGGAGAATAAGTAATTAATGTTAAGAGTAAAATATGAAAAAAAAAAAGAATTATTTTTTCTTGATTTATCCAAAAAGACAAGTAAAAATAGAAAACAAATAAGAAAAATAGTGACAAATAAATCCAAATGAAGAGACTACTACTAACTTGGTACGGAAATCCATAAACTGTAAGAGGGCGTTTGGTTTGAAGGCAAGTTATATTGGAATTAGTTATGCTGGGATAAGTTATGTTGGGAGAAGTTATGCTGAGATTATTCATGTTGGGATTATTTCTTATTGATTGTTTGATTTGTCATATCAAAATAGTATGCATTGTATAATTTCTAAGAATAAGTTGTTTGCTTACAAAAATATCCTCCACCTTAATTTATTTTATTCTTATATTTTTCTTGCAAACTGTATTTGTTCATTCTTAAAAATAAAATTTTTATCTTATTTAGCTTAAATATTTTTGTGCGTGTATTCTCATGATTGTATCATGCTTTTTATGAAATAAAATTTTCACTTTAAATTTGTTAAAGTAAAAGAGATTTTATTGTTTTTTGTCACTCCATTTAAGTACATATCAGTCACGACCTAAAAGGTCATGAGTGGCACCCGCAGCAACTTCTTGTGAGAGAACCATCTAAACCAAACCATTACCCAATCACTTAGTCACTATTAAAATGATATGAACATAAACCAACTTAATAACAATAACCTGGAGCTAATCATTAGTAATGCGGAAATCAAACAAACTAGTTATTGGAATTCCCAAGATCTAACGTTTAAACAAAGATCATGTCTAAAGAGACATCCAAAAATAAAGAAAATAAAGAATGTTTCATTGCTCGAAAGATGGACAAGAACAAATAGGATGACCCATGGCATCCTGAAAACGGAGTGCTCACCCTTGAATCAAGATCTACTATCAAACTCTAGAGGTGAGGTCGTGTCTGAGTCTCTGAAACACTTTCTGCACTCAACAAAATAAGAGTACAGGATAGTAGCTTGACAAATCGCTACGTACTGGTAGGTATCATAGGTCAACTTAATTTAATAGCATGTACACAACATAAATCAAATAACTAATAGACAGGCATCGTCACATAATAAGTATTCAATGAATTAACAATACATCAATAACAGGTCAAACAACGCTTATAAACAAGCCACATAACCATCAAGAGTATCAACCGTACTGTAAACATCCACAGAGTCAACAACAATACCATAAGTAATAACCACATCCTTCTAAACCTCGCAATTAGAACATCACTAACTTGTTATTTGCTTAATAACTCATACAACCTCTCAAATTTAGCACAAATATGTACACATATTCTAAAGGACATATTTTCCCCAACTAGTCATGACCTGTAGGGAACAATCTATGATCATGTACCATACCGGCGTAGTACCCGATGCTCCATAAAAAAAGTTACATCAATATCATCTTCACACCAGCGTGCTACCTGATCCTCCATAAACAAGTAATATCAATATCATATTTGAACCGGCGTAGTACCCGATCCTACATAAATAAGTAATATCACTATCATATTCGTATCGGTATGGTACCCGATCCTCCATAAACAAGTAAAATCAATATCATATTTGTATCGGTGTGACATCTGATCCTCGATAAACATATTAGGTATGTTTTATCAAATTCACACTACATCTCAGGATACAATACAATGTACTAAGTTCAAAATTAAAAGTCATACGATAATTTCATCAAGCAAATTTTCAACAATTATTTATACACGTCTCAACAATCCAAATATCATAAAATTTAACCATATCTGGATACTAATAAACAAGCATCCAATTTAGGAGGATACACATAATTAAGTCGAGTCTAAACTCCAATTAGACTGTAACCTACCTCAACTGAAGAATCAGAAGGTAAGCTAATTTGCAAGCGTCTTGCCTTTCCATAAATCTTCTAAATGGTCAAAATCTGTCCAGATACATATAATTTTCATAAGAGTATGAACTAGTACGGCAAATTTCAACTAAAACGAGTTATTATTCGATCCCCAAAGTAGCAAATCCTTACTCTAAAAGCTCTAAATCTATCAAAATAGTAACTAATTAAAATGCTGTAATCTAAGGCTAAACCAATGCCTGTAGTATTACTTTCACAGTACAGAAAGACACCACGGCTAACATGCACAGTAACTACAACTTAAATTTATAAAGAAAAACTATGTGAAACCACTACCAATTGTATTATTATTTAAATAATAAAGTTTAATAATTATTTCATCAACCCCACCTTAATGTTCACAACTTCCAATGGCATCACTTTTTTTCCTTTTTCTTTTTCTTTAATTCAACAACTTCTTTGTTTTCTACTTTAACAAAGAATTCAAGAATTGATAAATACTATCTCCCCTTTTTGGCCAATCACGTATAACAAGAAACACATCAAAACTTTTTCAAAGTTGTTACCTGAAATCTTCAATTACTCCTGCTTACTTCGTCCACCTCTTTTTTTTTTTCTCTCTTGTTTTTCTCCTCTCGTGAAATCGTTAACTGCTATAGTTCAAAGCTAAACCTACTGACTTCAACTAGTCTTAACGTTGGTTACATGAGAAGAAAATAGATGTAGTTTTGATCAATTACTTCTAACTAAATTAATTATCTAATACCCAAAATTTTTACTAAATCCTCAAAATTTGTTCAGAATCCCATAGAAAAAACCTAATATGTACATTGACTAAAAAGTACATTTCTGGACCTATTGAAAATACTATGATACTAATCCGAGGCTGCCTCGATCAAAAGTTGACTATTTCGAGCATAACTTTATTAAAATTCAAGGACCCAATTCATGACTTAAATCACCTCCGAACACCTCACAAATTGGTACTACCATTCTGTAAGTCATAATTCACGTATACAAACTACCGAGAGAGATAAAATAGGAAAGATGAAAAAATTTCACAAACAATTGGGAGGGTCGTTACATCTGATAGCAATTAAACAACCGATCGTCCCTAATGGGCAAACAAGCGACAAAAAAAAACCAAAAATTTCTTGAATCAGCAAAACGATGTGGGTACTTGCTACGCATGTATACTTTGGTCTCCCAACTGGTCTCCTCAATAGGAAGATTCTTCCACTGGACCTTTATAGATGCAATCTCCTTAGTCATCAACTTACAAACATCTCTATCATAGATAGAAACCGATTCCTATTCATAAAAGAGGTTTCCATCTAACAAAACTGAATCCCAATGATACATAAAACACAAGTTAAACTACCGATAAACTCGAAGGCAATGCCAAATTATAGGCCACTGGCCTCACATGCTGAAGAATCTAAAATGGTCTAATATATCTAGGACTAAGCTTACCTCGCTTCCCAAAACACATGGCACCCTTCATGGGTGAAACATTGAGCAACACTTGCTCACCCTCCATAAAGTGTATATCTCTAACTTTTTGATCTTCATACTCTTTTTACCTGCTTTGAGCCGCTATGAGTTTCTCCTGAATAAACCTAACCTTCTCCAACGAGTGTCTCAACAGATTAGTACCCTATGGTCTCACCTCAAAAGCATCAAACCACTAAATGAGAGATTTATTCCTATTTCGATACAAAGCCTCAAACGGTGCCATATCGATACTTGAATAATAATTGTTATTATATGCAAACTCAACCAAAGGTAGAAATTGATCCCAATGACCTCCAAAATTGTAATGCCCCAAGAGCACATCCCAAGACGTCACACGATGCTTAAGGCCATACGTGGCCTCAAGCTGGCCCTCTGAGCCTGTCATCGCTTCAATAACTTACTATGACAATAATCAAGCTGCAATAAGGAAGAATAATCATGTCATGAACATACTGGAATACAAAGAAATACTATCCTGTACAATCAAAATACCAAAGTTTTGTACATACTGGTACTCTAGTCAGACAAAGCCTCTACTACATAAGACTGAGGAGCCATTGGGAAAGATCCTCAACTGACTCGTACTGAATTGGAAATAAACAACCATCTACTATCAAGACAAAAATTGGGGACATAGGTCCTCGAACCATGAGGACTCAGTAACTGTACGAATGTAGATGGAGGTACTCGAAGATTACTGTCGCTGCTGAGACTGATCACCTGAACCTATATCACGAGAAAATATAGAACACAGAAGAGTATGGGAATAGGGGGCGCAGGCAATATTTAAATAATATCATAAATGTATAATAAAATCATGCATGCTGATAATAATGACTCTCTTCACTTGAGTTACCTGAAACATATTTTCCATAAATCATTAATAATAACACATGCTTCATAAATCTCACAAACCGTTGGACTCAATCAAACTCTTTGACTCATGACTTAGAGTGACTCAGTAACTCATGAAGCTTGGACTATTATGGACTTGGGAGTTTCTTATAACCCACATAAACCATGTGAGCTTACATGGAGTCCAACGTCTTGCCCACGTTGGGGAGAGCTGTTCTATCCTTGCCATCGGAGTAGAACCTTAACTTTAGTGATAACTGTCTTGGCCTTTGGCCCTTAATCTTAATCCTACGGTGGCACGTAGTTTTAGGGAAGTAGGATGTGCTGAACCCATACTTCCCGCTCGGTACTAAATACTACTCCCAGACTTAAGCTCAAAACGCGTTAGGAAATCCACCTTAATTAACTCAAGGTTCTATCATAAAGACCAAAATATAAATATATATCTCACTTGTAAATCATAATCAACTTGTGGATTCCTAACTCGACTAAATCTCAAAATAATCTTTCTCATCATCAAGTACACTTGCTTATCAAATCATATCAAGTATCAAATCTTCAGAAAACATCATAGAACTCGTACTTGACTCTCAAGCTGAATATCAATATATATTCAATAGACAAACTTCTTATGGAAAAACATAAATCATGATACTCATCATAAATCACTTAGAAATTATCATTTCATGATAACAATATACAACTCATGACATAAATTCTTAATTTAAGAAATATGACAATGAAGTAGTCATATGTGTCAATCTTGTATAACTCAAATCTCATAAATCCTTGATAAAGTAATTTGGGTGTAAACCTACTTTGCAAAATTCTTGAAATTCAATAGAAATTAAATCTTTGGGCACAAGAACGAAAGAAGTGTTCTTGTTCAAAACCCCACATACCTTAATCTTTGAAATTGGATGAGCTTTAGTGCTTGAGACTTTAACCACACTTGAAATAAATAATTCTTGAAGCCCACACTAAGAGGAACTTGGTTCTTGAAGAAATTTTGAAGATTTGTGGATGATTCTTGGAAGATTTATGTTCTTGATATAACCCTAGATATATTATCTCAAGACAATTGAAAGAGAAAATGATGGAATTAGGATTTGGATGGGATTCTCATATTTATAGAGGCCTCCAAAAGATGTAAAAAGACAAAAATACCCTTGCAAAAATGTCTCTAAATTGCTAAAAAAATAGTTGACGACATCCGTGACACGCTGTCAAACCTGTGATAGGCCGTCATGAAATATCATCACAAAAGGGTCGAATTGTATGATTTTCTGCCAAAGGCTGACGATGTCATCAGAAATGTTGTCAGAAACATGACAACGTCATCAGAAACATTGTCAGAAATGTGACAGGCCGTCAGAAACGTCGTCACCCTTTTTCCAGATTGACATGCTGGAGTAAAATGGGTATTACTCTTTGATTCGGTATCGGATTTTGGCGAAATTGGTATCGTTTGAAAGCTAATTCAATTATCTATTTGTTGATAGGTCATACTATCAAAAATTCCAAGAATAATGAGAGATATGCTCATTTGAAGTTGACTATACCAATATCCTTCCCAAGAATTCAATCGGTAAGGAATGTTTTGATTCACCCAATCGTTAGGACATCTTTAAGGCCTTAATACACACCATCCTTGATCAGAAAACAACCCAAAAATTATAATTTATTTCTCATGAGCTTGATTCATGGTTGCACTATTGGTTAGAGTCTCAGGGTATTACAATATCTCCCCCTTGGAAACATTTATCCTCGAATGTGGCTAGATAGGCCAAGAACAAGAGAATATGAGGATGCATAGCTGGAACAACTCACTAAAAGGGCTTACTTCATTCTAAACTTTTGAGTACTTCACAAAATGCATGAATCATTGAGAGAATAACCATATAGCTGAATACACTAGATTAGAAGGAAACTGGATTAGGGAAGAATAGTACCTTTGGCTTATTTTGAACTTGTGGAGAAGAGATGAGGGTATCTAGTTTGCATATCTGCTTCTGCTTCCCAAGTAGCACCCTCGACTGATTGATTTTGCCATAGAACTTTAACCAAGGAAACTTCCTTATTTCTTAGTCTACAAACTTGATAATCTAGGATTTCAATCGGAATTTCATCATACGAAAGGCTATCCTGAACATCAAAACTTTCTGACGGATCAACAACAACAGAATCACCAATGTGCTTCTTGAGCATAGAAATATGAAAGATAGGGTGGACAGCTAATAACTCGGCATGCAATTTAATCTCGTAAGCTGTTTTCCCAACACGATTCAAAACTCTATAAGGGCCAACGTATCGAGGACTAAGCTTTCCTTTCTTACCAAATCTTTTCACCCCTTTCGTGGGTGAAATCTTCAAGTACACCAGATCGTTAACCTTAAGCTCAAGAGCCCTTCTTCTCACATCTACATATGACTTCTGACGACTCTGGGTTGTCTTTAATCTTTCCCGAATCAGCTTAACTTTCTCAATAGCCACAAATACAGCATTAAGTCCACTCACAGCGGCTTCACCCACTTCAAACCAACCTATGGATGATCTACATCGCCTTCCGTATAAAGCCTCAAATGGGGCCATTCTAATGCTAACATGAAAACTGTTCTTGTAAGAAAATTCAATCAATAGCAAATGCTCATCCCAACTTCCTTTGAAATCAAGAACACATGCCCTCACATATCCTCCAAGGTCTGGATGGTTCTCTCAGCTTGACCATCGGTCTGCGGATGAAAAGCGGAGCTAAGATGAACTTGGGTACCAAGACCCTTATGAAAAGCCTTCCAAAAATGAGAAGTAAATTGAGTACCCCTGTCGGAGATAATAGACAAAGGAACTCCATACAACCTGACTAACTCTCGAATGTATAGCTTAGCATAGTCCTCATCGATGAAAGATGTATGCACTGGCAAGAAATGTGCGAACTTAGTCAACCTATCTACAACGACCCAAATCGAATCATGATAACATCGAGAAGGAGGTAACCAGTCACAAAATCCATATTTACTTCCTCCCACTTCCAAGTAGGAATACTAAATTCTTGCATCGTTCCACCGGGTCTTTGGTGTTCTATCTTAACCTGTTTGCAAGTTGTACACTTCTCTACGAATTTCGCTATATCCTTTTTCATACCATTCCACCAATAGATTTCTCGCAAATCGTGGTACATCTTGGTAGTACCGGATGAATAGAATATCGCGCACCATGCGCTTTAGCCATAATTCTCTGCCTTAAGTCTTCA
This sequence comes from Capsicum annuum, assembly GCF_002878395.1. Lineage (NCBI taxonomy): Eukaryota > Viridiplantae > Streptophyta > Magnoliopsida > Solanales > Solanaceae > Capsicum > Capsicum annuum. Next base: position 12,702,364 of record NC_061120.1, on the reverse strand, counting down.
ACATCAGTCACACATAATCTATTCTGAAATCTCAATCTTCAACATCGGTCACACATAATCTATTCTAAAATCTCAATACACCATCTGCCCCTTGGGAAAAAACCTCCACCTTTTGGTCTTTAACTAACTCCTTCAGTATGACCAAACTAGGATCCATATCTCGCTTCTTCTTTACTTCCGAAACTAGAGAAGACTCGAAGCTACTCTGGACCCAAACATTAACCTCAGCTGAATCAAGCAATATAACTCCCAACCTAGACAAACGATTAACCTCACGAGATAACTCCTTTCTATCCTCCTCGACCTATGCTACACTACCTATGGACGACCTGCTAAGGGCATCTGCCACTACATTGGCCTTGCCCGGGTGATATAGCACATTCATATCATAGTCCTTTAACAATTCTAACCATCACCTCTGAAGAAGATTCAGCTTTCTTTAAGTAAACACATACTGTAAAGTCTTGTGGTCCGTAAAGACATCAAAATGTATACCGTACAAATAGTGTCTCCATATTTTCAAGGCAAAGACCACTGCAGCTAACTCGAGGTCATGGGTCGGGTAGTTTTTCTCATGAGATTTAAACTGTCTAGAGGCATAGGCTATAACCTTACCTTTATGCATCAACACGCAACCTAACCCAACTCTAGAAGCATCACAGTACACCACAAAATCATCTACACCATTTGGAAGGGTCAACACAGGGGCCGAAGTGAGTCAATTCTTCAACTCCTGAAAACTCTTCTCGCAAGAGTCAGACCACATGAATTTAATTTTCTTTTGGGTCAACTGAGTCAAAGGAGATGCAATGGAAGAGAAACCCTCAAATGACGGTAATAGCCAACTAGACCCAAGAAAATCCTAATATCAGATGGGGAAATAGGTCTAGGCCAATTTTTCATAGCTTTTATATTTTGAGGGTCAACTCGAATACCTTCAAAAGAAATAATATGACCCAGAAAAGCAACTGACCTCAGCCAAATTTTGTACTTACTAAATTTGGCAAATAGTTGATGATCTATGAGGGTTTGCAAGACTATTCGGAGATGATCTGCATGGTCATTCTCACTTCGAGAGTATACAAGAATATCATCTATGAACACAATAACAAACATATCTAGGTACTGTCTGAACACCCAATTCATGAGATCTATAAAAGCTGCTGGGGAATTTGTTAGCCCGAAGGACATGACCAGGAACTCAAAATGACCATATTGGGTGAGAAACACTGTCTTTGGAATATCACACTCCCTAACTTTAAACTAGTGATAATCGGATCTCAAATTTATTTTTGAGAAATAGTTAGCACCTTGCAACTGATTAAAACAGGTCATTAATTCTAGGAAGAGGGTCCTTGTTCTTGATTGTGACCTTGTTAAGCTAACGATATCAATGTACCTCTGCAATGAACCATCTTTCTTTTGCACAAACAGAATAGGTATACCCCAAGGATATACGCTAGGCCTTATGAAACCCTTATCTAAAAGATCTTTGAGTTGCTCTTTCAACTCCTTAAGTTTTGCGGGGGCCATACGATATAGAGGAATAGAAATAGGCTACGTGTTGAGGAGAAGATCAATCCCAAATTCTATCTCTCTATCGGGAGGTACCCATGAGAGATCTTCTGGAAAAATATCACAAAACTCATTAACAATGCAGATCGATTAAATGGTCGGTGTCTCAAACTTAGTATCTTTAACTCAAACCAAATGATAGATGCAACCCTTGGATATCAATTTCCTAGCTTTAAGATAGGATATGAAATGACTCCTGGGAGATACAAAATTTTTGGACCACTCAAAGGCTGGCTCATTAGGGAACTGAAACTTGACTACACGCTACGACAGTCTATAGACGTATAACAAGAGTGAAGCCAATCCATACCCAGAATAATGTCAAAATCAACCATGTCTAGCTCAATCACATCTGCAAACATAACTCTGTGAAGGACAATGATAGGAAACTTTTTATATACTTGCTTAGCAACAACAAGTTCACCTACTGGAGTAGAAACTAGAAAAGGCTCAGGAATCTTTTCAGCATTGATCTCAAAATTCATAGCCACTAATGGAGTAACATAAGAAAGACTTGACCCAGGGTCCATCAACATATACACATCAAAATGAAATACACGGAGCATACCAATAACATCTGGTGAATCCTCCTGCTTCTGGAAGGGTGGTATAACATAAAAATAATTCTGGCGCTGACCACCGACAGTAATAGACGAGGCACCCAGAGGAGGATAGGATAAACCTAAGGTGATGGAGCACTAATAGCCTGACTCTAGGGACGAACATCACGGCTCTCCTGTCTAGCATATGGGCAATCCCTGAATTTGTGGCCCAACTTACCACAACCAAAACAACCTCTCTGCTCAGCTATACACTCTTCGAGATACATTCTACCATACTTAGCACACGAGGGATAGTTAGGTCTATTACTCACACTTTCCTGAGACCTAGACACAGTAGGTCTATTACCCCGCTTCTGCCTGACTCTGGATGTGGGAGTAATAGCTAATGACGGTGCTAGCATAAAAGAACGGCTCTGAAACTGAGGGCGGATCCCTCCAAAAAATCTACTCTGACTATACCCCTGCAGCTCTGATCTAACTCTCTTATTCCCTCTCACTCTCTCTCTCTTTTTCACCTTGTCCGCTTCAATCTGTTGGGCATGTATCATCAATCTAGAAAGATCCATGTCCCTACTGAGCATAGCGGGCCTACACTCTTTCACAACATAACTCGATATGCCAGTCAAAAACTTACTCATACTGGTCCAGGAATCAACCATCATACCGGGAGCATACTTAGACAACTGGTTAAATTTAAGCCAATATTACTTAACTATTATGGATACTTGTCTCAAGTTCATAAATTATTTAAGTTTTGCTTCCCTCAGCTCCGGGGGAAAGAATCGGTCTAAGAACGCATCCTGGAGCAACTGCCAAGTCATGGGAGCGGCATCCTCCTATCTACTCTTTCTCCATAACTCTACCCAATCATAAGCAACATCTTTCAAGCGATAGAAAGCTATCTCCATACTTTCTTACTCTATTACATGCATAATTGGGGTGATCTTTTTCACCTCATCAAGATACATCTGTGAGTCCTCACCTACCCTTAACCCATAAAACTCTCGCGGATTCATTCGAATAAAATCTTGAACTTGAGCTGCTGCAGAATTACCTTCTTGCAAAGGTGGAACAACGGCCTAAACATTAGCCTAAGCATTGGCAGTAAATGCCTGGGCTAGCTCCCGAAAAGCTGCCCAAAATTTGGCAGGAGTCACCATCTTATTTAAAGAATCAACGGGTTAAGGTCGTTCATTGTTTCAGTGAGCTCTATAAGGAGGCATTTTCTGTCATAATAGAGCACAAATTAATAGTAGAGAGAAACTGTCGTAGGCACGAAAGACTTCTAAAAGAAAGAAATAACTTTTCCTAAAATGTCCCATAGCCTCTCGCTCATAGATGTGGCGCGCTACGCATTGATGATTAAGACTCTACGTAACGTGGCTTGTCAGACTCCCTAGGACTCCTTTAAACCTTAGGCTCTGATATCAAGCTTGTAACGCCCCAAGATCCTATCCCAAGACGTCGCACGGTGCTTAAGGCCACATGCGGCCTCAAGCTAACCCTCTGAGCCTGTCATCAATTCTATAACTCAATATGACAATAATCAAGCTTTAATAAAGAAGAATAATCATTTCATGAACATACTGGAATACGAAGAAATACTATCCTGTAAAATCAAAATACTGAAGTTCTGTACATATTGGTACTCTAGTCAGACAAAGCCTCTACTACATAAGACAGAGGAGCCATTGGGACAGATCCCCAATTGGCCCGTACTAAACTGGAAATAAACAACCATCTACTATCAAGACAAAAATTGGGGACATAGGTCCTCGAACCATGAGGAATCACTAACTATACGAATATAGATGGAGGTACTCGAAGATCACTGTCACTGCTGAGACTGAGCACCTGAACCTATATCATAAGAAAATAAAGAACATAGAAGAGTATGGGAATCAGTACTTGAGAATGTACTGAGTATGTGGGGGTGCAGGCAACATTTAAATAATATCATAAATGTATAAGAAAATCATACATGCTGATAATAATGACTCTCTTCACTTGAGTTACCTAAAACATATTTTCCATAAATCATTAATAATAACACATGCTTCATAAATCTCATAAACCATTGGACTCAATCAAACTCTTTGACTCATGACTTAGAGTGACTCGGTAACTCATAAAGCTTGGACTATTATGGACTTGGGAGTTTCTTATAACCGACATAAACCATGTGAGCTTACATGGAGTCCAACGTCTTGCCCACGTTGGGGAGAGCTGTTCTATCCTTGCCATCGGAGTAGAACCTTAACTTTAGTGATAACTGTCTTGGCCTTTAGCCCTTAATCTTAATCCTACGGTGGCACGTAGTTTTAGGGAAGTAGGATGTGCTGAACCCATACTTCCCACTCGGTGCTAAATACTACTCCCAGACTTAAGCTCAAAACGCGTTAGGAAATCCACCTTCATCAACTCAAGGTTCTATCATAAAGACCAAAATATAAATATATATCTCACTTGTAAATCATAATCAACTTGTGGATTCCTAACTCTACTAAATCTCAAAATAATCTTTCTCATCATCAAGTACACTTTCTTATCAAATCATATCAAGTATCAAATCTTTCAGAAAACATCATTGAACTCGTACTTGACTCTCAAGCTGAATATCAATATATATTCAATAGACAAACTTCTCATGGAAAAACATAAATCATGACACTCATCATAAATCACTTAGAAATTATCATTTCATGATAACAATATACAACTCATGACATCAATTCTTAATTTAAGAAATAAGACAATGAAGTAGTCATATGTGTCAATCTTGTATAGCTCAAATCTTATAAATTCTTGATAAAGTAATTTGGGTGTAAACCCACTTTGCAAAATTCATGAAATTCAATAGAAATTAAATCTTTGGGCACGAGAACGAAAGAAGTGTTCTTGTTCAAAACCCCACATACCTTAATCTTTGAAATTGGATGAAGTTTAGTGCTTGAGACTTTATCCACACTTGAAATAAATAATTCTTGAAACCCACACTATAAGAAACTTGGCTCTTGAAGAAATTTTGAAGATTTATGGATGATTCTTGGAAGATTTATATTCTTGATATAACCCTAGATATATTATCTCAAGATAATTGGAACAAAAAATGATGGAATTAGGGTTTGGATGCGATTCTCATATTTATAGAGGCCTCTAAAATATGGGAAAAGACCAAAATACCCTTGTAAAAAGGTCTCTAAATTGCTGAAAAAAATAGTTGACGACATCCGTGACAGGTCGTCAGACCCGTGATAGGCCGTCACGAAATATCGTCACAAAAGGTTTATGATTTTCTGCCTAAGGCTGACGACGTCATCAGAAATGTTGTAAGAAATGTGACGACGTCGTCAGAAATGTAACAGGCCGTGAGAAACGTCGTCACCCTTTTCCCAGATTGACATGCTGGACTAAAATGGGTATAACTCCTTGCTCCGGTATCAGATTTTGGAAAAATTAGTATCGTTGGAAAGATAATTCAATTATCTATCTGTTGATAGGTCATGATATCAAAAATTCCAATTATAATGAGAGATATTCTCGTTTGAAGTTGACTATACTAATATCCTTCCCAAGAATTCAATCGGTAAGGAATGTTTTGATTCACCCAATCGTTAGGACATATTTAAGGCCTTAATACACACCATCCTTGATCAGAAAATAACCCAAAACATTATAATTTATTTCTCATGAACTTGATTCATGGTTGCACTACTGGTTAGAGTCTCGGGGTATTACAAAAATCCATCACTTATGCACAAAGTATATCCTCCAATACCTAAATTGTTCGCTTAGACTATCCATCGGTCTAAGGATGAAAAGTTGTGCTAAGGTCCAACCTAATATCCAACTCCTCATGCAACCTCTTCCAAAAGATAAGGGTAAATTGATTACCCCTATCCGAGATAATAGAAATTAGGCCCCTATATAATCGAACAATCTCCTTAAGATAAATCTTGACCAACTTTTTTGCATTATAAGTCACTTGAACCAGAATGAAATGTGCAGATTTTGTCAACCTATCCACAATAACTCATATAAAATTATACTTCCCCAAAGTCTTGGGAAAACCAATAATAAAATCCATAGCTATCCTCTCCCATTTCCATTCAGGAATGGGCATCCTCTAAAGAGTACCACTCGACTTCGGATGCCCGTACTTTATCTACTGGCAACTCTGGCATTTAGCAACAAAATCAACTATATCACATTTCATTCGATCCCACTAGTAATGCTGCCTTAAATCATGATACATCTTAGTCGCTCCAGGATGTATGGAATACTTCAAACAATAAGCCTTAGGTAGAATATTAGGAATGAAATCATCGACATGGGGCACACAAACTCACCCCTTTATCAGCAACACACCCTCATAATCAAGAATGGCCTCCTTGGCCTCACCATGAAAAACCTTATCATGAATCTTGCTCAGTTTAGCATTCTTAAATTGTTTAGCCTTGATTTGATCAAGAAATATGGACCTTACCTCAATTTTGGCTAGAATTCCTCCTCTCTCGTTCACCTCAAGTCAAATAAACTCGTTAGCTAGAGTTTGAATCTTTCTATCCAACGGACGCCTGGTAGCAGTCAAGTAAGCCAAGCTACCTATACTTGTTGACTTTCTGCTTAATGCATCAGCTACCATATTAGCATTTTCTGGATGATATAGAATAGTGATATCATAATCTTTAAGCAACTCCATCCACCCACGTAGTCTCAAATTCAAATCCCTCTGTGCGAACACATACTTTAAATTGAGGTGATCAGTAAACACTTCATAACAAACTCCATATAAGTAATGCCTCCATATCTTAAGAGGAAAAACCACATCAGCCAACTCTAAGTCATAAGTTATATAATTTCTCTCATTAGGCTTCAATAATCTCGAAGCACAAACAATCACTGCTTTCTTGCACCAAAATAACACCTAAACTAGAATGTGAGGCATCACAATAAATAATAAAATCTTTAGCCTCTACCAATAAGGCAACAACATGAGTGGTAATCAACAAAGTCTTGAGCCATTGAAAACTCTTCTCACACTCATTAGACTAAATAAAAGGTACATCCTTCAGAGTTAACTGCGTTATATGAGTATAAATAGAGGCAAAATTTTTCATGAACCTACGATAATAACTTGCTAACCCCACAAAGCTACGAACCTCCATCACTGATACGAATCTTGCCATGAAGACTCGAAACTAAATGTGGAAAAGTAAAGGTAGAAATATATGATATAAAACATAGAAAGTTAGACACAAATATTATAACAAAAGGGCAATCAAAGAGTGTATTAAACCCAAAAACCTCCCTTAAAGATTACCAAATAGCACTTAACTCTTACGTGACCACAAAGGGAATTGAATCTCCCTTATAACCGTCATTTCTAATCAAAGACCAATATTTGCTTTTCCAAGCTCTCAAACACTCCCAATGGAGGTTCATGAATTCATCATTATCAATCAATGAAAACAAACTAAATAATCCTAGCTACCAAGTATTTATGTTAGGCTAAATATTACATAAAGTGACCCAATCATGAAAAAACCCACTAAGGGTTGTTTTAACCCACTCTTGAAATGCTAGAGTGGATCAAAAACAGATCTAAAGCGCCTTTTGAGCATGACCTTTCCAAAGGATTTCGAGCCCTTTTTTGCACTCCTTTGACCTCGTCAAAGTCTTTTGACCCTCCTTGATGGTAATCTTCATCCATGTGGCATTTTTAATAATACTAAGGATTCATCAAGTACCTCGAGTATTATACTCATCTCATCCAAAGGTTCAGAGTCAATTTGGCTTATATCATCCTCCCCTACTTGAAAAGGATTCAACCTCGAATCCAAACCTTTTAAAATAAAACAAAGGACAAACAAATACATCATCCTACGACATGAGGGTTAGGGTTGGCATAAATAATCTTATCATCATACCAAGGTTTCACATACTTAAGATATAACCAATGATCCTTCATGGTAATCATTAGAAACTTATTGAAAAATACACAGCGGAGTTGGCTATGGGAATCACCAAGAGGTAAGGAAACCACAAAGGTCATAATGGCATTACTAAATCCAAAAGGTAAGGCTACCTTTACCTTAGGAGACATAAGACAATTGCTTCATCACCTCCTTAAGAGACCACATCATAAGTGGTGCCTCATTTGGTTTTAAAGTCCACAAGATTCATATAGCATTCCCATGGAAATAAGTGGACCAACGAACAAGTTCCCTGCCTCTACATAAAGCAAATCCAAGACTAGCATGGATATCATCATAAGGAAAGGGGTATTATAGAAAGTAATCAAGTGTAAAAGCATCATCCAAGGTGCTATTATTTACAAGAAGGCCATTTGGCTTAAAATATATAGCACACAATGCACACAAGGATGGAATCAAAATATTTAAGCACATATAAATTTTTTCTTTCAAATAACTTCCCTTAAGAAAGGGGTCACCAATTGTAAATAATTCATAAAGAAGGGGATCAAAAGCATGGAATCCATCTAAAGTATTTTCAAGAGGATACTCTCTCCTTGACGTACAAGTAGTGAAACCTTGGTCAAGATTGGAAACATACAATGTTGAATTCACTTGGATCTTTTTTTTACTTCCCTTCTTTAATGAATGCTTATCTATGTTGGAAATGCCTCTCGTGTACAACTTGGGTCTATCAACTAGGTTGTAAATCCTCAAGAAAGACTTTCCATCATAAGGAAGGATTCCAACATCCTCATATGAACTTTTCTTATCAACTAGAGTAAGCATCAAATTAGGTATGTGGAAATAACCACATTCAAATTTGTCACCAGGGTCAAATGGATAGAGTGTCCATAGAAATGGGCCTAGACAACACTTCTTTCCCCCAAACATAGCACCCAAATTAAAAAATATACTCTCTATACTAGCATAAGCATAATCAAAAGAAAATGGAGAGTAGAGAAAGGTATCACTTAAGTTAATTTCAACCAATGTGTTCTCATGTATATACTCACTATTAGATTAAAATCATCACCATGATCATTCTCAACAATAGGAGCACAAAAAGTAGAAGAAGAAACGGTTTCCAAACAATTGATAATTTATCTTTCAAGGAAAGAATCCTAAAGTAGACACATGGCACCACTAACAAAATCAATGCTCAAGTCATCATAAGAATCAAACAATCATCCTCATAATTATCAAACAAGGGTGGGGGCGGGGTCATACAAAGGATCACAACCACAAGCATTTTCATAGTAACAATCACTAATTGGATTTCTTCAACATTCAAGCAAATCAAAGTTATCATCACCCAATTGATCATTCCTGTTCAAAACCTCACATTTTTTTACCTTAAGGGTACTCTCATCTTCAAAGAAGATATCTCCATCTTTCGGAGGAATGTAGTCACACCATAGTAGGTTTTCATTTAGGCTATGCTCCTCAAGATGAACTACACCATCAACATTATTCATGCCACTAGGTTCACTAGAAGTGATTGTAACATCTTCGAACATGATATTATACTTAAAGAGAGAAGAATCAATCCATGAATGAGGATTAGAACTTGTAAGTTCACTATTAACAACACAACGATCAAGTTTCAAAGAAGTTTAAAACACATAATCATCCTTATGAGCAAGACAAACAATAGGATATTCACTAAAGGATATGCTCAAAGGGTCACTCCTATTTACTTGACCAATATTTTCAACATCATCACTAACTTGAGGTTTATTAATCACATCACAATCATCCTCAAGTGGTGTACTAGTTTCACCCACAAGTTGATCAACACAATTTTCATGGGACAATGTACCATTATTCATCACATTGGCTTAAAAACTAGGAGGACTCAACTTGATCTTACTAGAAGAGTCAATGAGGTCATTGATGTGCTGGCTTTATGACATCACATTTAAAGCTTTTAGATGGAATAATTGTGAGTTCTTAAGCAACTTGTGTTATTTTTTATTATGTTTTGTTTATTTATGCAAGGAAAGTAAAGATTTGAGAATGCCAAAAAAAAAAGAATAAAATGTTGTTTTGGTGACTAGATGTGATAAGCCATCCATCAAGTGATAAGCCATCAGCTCTTATCATCAGCCTCAAAAAATTTATAAATACTCAAGTGATATTTATCTTGACAAGTCATCAACCAGGTGATAAGCCATTAGACTTGTCGTCAACTAAGTGATAAGCCACCAGTCTCGTCGTCAGCTAAGTGATAAGCAGTTGGCCTCATAATTAGCTAAGTGATAAGCCATCAACTCTTGTCGTCATCCTGAGGCAGTGTCTAGCTGCTAAGGATTTAAGTGATAACTTGGCTGATAAGCTATCAACTAAGTGATAAGCCATCAGCCTCGTCTTCAACTGTTGTGTGCGAAAGTTTTTTATTTTGATTTTTAAATTTTGAATTATAAGGATATAAATAGAAGTTTTTAGGTTTTCCTTGGCATCTTGGACTATCTTCAGAAAATGTTAGTTTATGTTTTGGCATTGAAGTTCTGAATTCATCTTTTAGTCAAGTTTTTGGGGAATTTTGGTGAATCTTTGAAGGAGAACAACATTTGATTTCATCTTTAGTAAGCATAACTTTTTCTTATGAATTATGAATTCATCTTGTTCAATCTTCTTTAAAGTCATGAGGAACTAAACCCCACAATTAGAGTTGTGGGAGCCATGGTTAACACATCCTTTATTGGTTAGTTTGGGTTAGATTTGAATGATTGTGAGATCCATCTTAGTAATTCTATTGCGTTAGTTGTTTTCAATTGGGTGCAAACAATAAAACATACCTTAGATTTGTTTGCTTAAAATAAGAAACAAATTAAAGGTAGTGAATTACCAACGGGGATATGAAAATATAAATTTTTCATCTAATGGTTAATGCTGTAACAAAATTAATCAACTCAAAATAAAATTAACAAGAATAGTAAGTTTCTCTAAGTTTGGAGGAATTAGAGAATTTAATATCTAAGTAGGTTGAAAAACACTTAATAAATTTTAGACGTTGATAATTTGGTGTCCCCACAAGTCAAGAAAATCAAATTCCTGAACTGCTAATTTAAATTGATATTAATCATAGTGATCACAACTCTACTTCGAATTTATTATTGATTTGAAATTTCATAAAATTAACTTTGAGTTTCTGAGCAAAATCGAAACGTTAACTATAAATCATTAAGATAAAATCCCCGATTTAAAGAAAACTATTGAATATTAGTCATTTAAATCATAAATCATCTTAATCAACACCATATTCCCTGAGGGATTCGACCCCAACCTAGTTAGGTTATATATTTGACATTAATCACTTACACTTTCAAAAGAAAATTGTAATTTGGATGTATCAAATTTTAGCGTTGTTGCTAGGAAATATGGTTGTCAAGTAAGGATGTGTACGTTAATTGATTCTTAGTAAAGTTTCCTAATGTCGCACCCTATTTCAAACCGGTCTAAACAATACACAACATGTGGTGGCTTGTCATGACTCTCGGGTTTTGAAAATCATTTTTTAGAGTCGTCACCTAGCTTTTTAGAAAAAGTAGTATAAACCATCTTTTATTATAAACTCTGTTTTGGTTCATCGAAATATTTTGACATTCTGAGTAAGGGTCTTAGTTATGCGAGGGAAAGGTGTTAAGCACCTCTTAGATCCTATCCGAAGATAGTCCTTAAACCCAGTTTAGGAAAAATTATTGCTTCGTTATTTGCTAAAATGGTGATAAGAAATATATTTTTATTACTTTTAAAAAGAAGAAAAAAAACTTAAGGTATAGCAAACGTGACACTACCGTGTACAAGGAAGTAATATAATTGTTTAAATATGAAAAAAAAAGGTGATACTATAATTCACACATATATTAGAAAGTTAAAAAGTCTTATAATTTTATAAGAGAATTTAGAGATAAGTGAATTTAAGTATACAACTACAATTATTATAGAGTAAATAAAAGTATTTTTATGGCGTGAGAATTTATTTGCGAAATGTATATTTAAGTGTATGTAAAAAAAATATGTGGAAGATTATGAATAGGTGAGAATGAAAAAAAAAATATAATAAAAATAAATAAATGTGATAATATGTGAAAGAGTTGAAATAATGTATAAACCATAATAATAATAATAATAATAATAATAATAATAATAATAATAATAATAATAGTAATAACTGTTGGTACCAATAATGGTGTTCAATAAAAATAGTGACGATAGTTATAAATATACATATATGGTGGCATGAGTACGCATATATACCTCGCATTTTAGGGTCCTTTGAAATATGAAAACTCAAACAAAGTTTACAACGTATGACATCAGGATTATTTGATCTATTAAAGCAAGTGAGAATTAGTGGATAAATCTGAAAATTTTTAGCGACTCACCTTCCTACCCAATTTATATCAAAACATATTTTTTGTTTTAAGCAAAAGTAGAAATTACTACGTCCAATTTTGTTAACAACTTGTCCTTTAAGGTGAGATAATCAATTAAACATTTGGCCAAATTTTCTAAAGAATTTGCTATTCTTTAAAGAAATTTTACTTTTACTATTGATTGATAAGATTTGGTCCCAAAAACATGACAATGCTACCCTATTTAAATATTTGATACGCAACAAAGCAAATAAAGCTACCTGAAGCAAATGTAATGACAAAATAGAGTTAGTTATCATCCAAAAGAAAGCGTAACATAATATGAGTAAATTAAAGGAAAAACGGCTAGGAATACTAAACTCCGTTTCTAAGTTTGAACAACTAATTTCGACTCTGAGGCTCTGCGATCTTTGTAGCAGTTGACCCGACGCTTGGGTCAAAATTAGTTTCAAATGAAACTCCATCTCCCAAGTTCACATGTAAAATAAAGAGGATAAAGATTAGCACATGTATCAAGAAATGAACACATACAAACACATTCTGGTCGAAATGGTGAAATTAAACTTCAATATAAAGCATAGAGAGCACATGATAAATTCAGACAAAGGTTTGCTATGTGACTAATTATAACTAATAGTCCTTTAAAAGACAAGAAAATAAAAAGACATGGATAATTATTTAACAAAGCACACTCACACCTAATTATTGAAAAGACACGCCTACTGATGTGTTTAAATAATTAAAACAAATTCCAGCGAAAGGATGGTAACGGGAGCCCGACTTTATTTGCAAATATCATTACGAATTTTAAAGCGTAGACTTAGTTTCAAACACTTATATTATAAGACTAAAGTTTAAAGTATCTTTCGGAAGCATAAGGTCGACACATAATCTTGGTCACTTTCCGGACTTTTGTTTTAATAGGATAGTAGGATTTCAACACCCATTGTCAACTTATTTGTAGATTATTGCACCACTAAACAATCTGGTCAAATAGAAAGTGAGATGAACGAAGGATGCTTATGAATCCAAAATCCATAAGGAAACGAACTTTTAATTCTAGGATTAATTCTTTACAAAAAGAAATGAACAATCTTGAGGAAGCTTCGAACTATGTCAGCCCATGTTACCCGAAAATAAAGCAAAACAAAGGAACAAATCTCGTACACATTGCACATTCATGAAAAAAAAGAAGAAAAAAATCCACAACTCAGACATAAAATAAGACGAGACCAGTAGCGCACAGTAATATGATTCCAGGTGCTTCCCCCTAGGGTTGAATTAACAACAACAACAAAACGGCTTACTGGAAATTATAATATAGTGGTACCAATAGCTTTGAATTCTAATGGAGAGAAAATCTAATGTCAAGATAAAAGCTATAGTGAACCTCTTTTAGCCTTACCTTATTGAGGCTATTTACACAAATAATTAAAGAAAGGAAGTAGCTAAAGATTTTCAAGGGCGCAACAATATCACTTTGAAAAGAGCAGAGGTAACCTTTTGGGATTTGAGAATTAACAAGACTTTCATTAAACAAAGGTATTCAAGAGTTTACATCAAAATAGATCAATGAAATCTTAAAGAAAAAGTACATGGACAGATACAAGGGCATACAATGGGGCTGGCCATGCGGCTCTTTTGGGAATTTAAGAATACAATAAAGAAAGGGTATCTAAGGCCATGTAGGGCCGTCGTTGTCATTATCACCTAGGCCCAGAAAAAATTCCAAGTGGTGATCCATGAAATCTTCCTCATTTATCAGCCAATCTAGGTAGTCTGGATCGTCTTCATTCCTCATGGATTGGTCTTCGGGTTCCTCTTTTATACCTCCCCTAACATCATCATCATTGTCGGGAGGAATTATGTCATCCACTAATCCTAGAATTACCTATCAATACATGGAGATGGTGAGATACATATGAGGTAGTTTTCACTTGCCACCTAACACACCATGTCATAGTCCATCAGCCCAGGAATCTTTCCCCAGCTTCATCACGTTATGGGGACTCCTTCTACTTTCCATGCGTAATACCCTGAGGTACACCAAGTTGTTTGTCCAATTTTTGCTGAAAGTATAGTCATCCACACTTCCTGCATTTTCCTAATTCAAGTCCAAGGCACTTGTCATCCATAAGTAACTTCCACTGGAGCTATGTGTGACCATAAAGGGACGTTTTGTTCTATGCCGAATTGACGTAGAACTCTTAGTGGAGCGTATAGTTGGATTCCTTCCAACCCGATCAAATCAATAAAATAACTAGTGTACCTCCTTAGTAATGCTCTTCTTTTGATCCAAGGAAGCGTCCACAACATGGCATCTCCTAAGAGGTACGTCAGATAAGCCCGCCATTCTTTTGGTCCTAGGGGTGCATTCCAAAATCTCAATCTCTACTCATGACTTTGTATCATGTCGGGGACGTCCTCTGAGTTTCCTTCGATTGGAGACCTTTGATAGAAATGTTCCATGGCCCAAACCTAAAGCAACAAGTTGCATCCACCAAGGAAATCAACCCCTCTCAAGCAAGTAAACAGAGCTCAAAATAATTCTTCCAGTAGCATGGGTACTAAAATAAGTCTCAAAACTGGTGAACATAGTGAAGACCAAAGGCATTAAGTTAACATTGATGTGGCCCCTTCTTCTTGGGAAGACCATAATCCCTAGGAAGAAAAGTGCAAAATCCATGGAGCAAACACTCTCCCACCATTCTCTGCTATAGAAAAAAATATTCTTGGTGATGGTCATAACTCATTTGATATCCAAATCTTTGAAATAGATAGCCAAAGTTAATCCAACCATCTCTGATGCTCCTTGGTGCACGGTATTCCCTTAAACCTAAAGTGATACAAGTGCCACTATGAAGATAAATGTGTTTACAAGTGTAGCAAAGGATCATCCTAGGAAGTACAATTTTGAGACATGAGAAGGATAAAAGACACACAGAAGCCACCCTATTTGCTCATTTGTTACATTAGAGAGGCGCCCCCTTTTCATTAAGGGTCTTTTGGGCATTTCATCTTTTATGTAATAAGGAGACTATGTATAGTTTAGTAGTAGATATTTTCATTACATAGTTGATTATTGTTGTAAGTCTTGACATTCAAAATACCAAAGTCCTCTCTCTACTTGAGGCAAATCAAAACTTATAACTAGGATAGCAATTCAAGGGTGGAATCTCTTGTGATTGCTTGATTTTTAAAAACCTTGACGCTTGAGTGATGGACTCCTCTCTTCTGTCATCATAAGAATTAGGTGATCTTGTGTGGAGGTGTTAGGGATTTTAGAGTTTAATGTACTCTTTGGTTACTAGGATTTACACCATCTTTGTCTAACTATCTATTCCTTTACTTTTGTTGTCATCTTGTAGTAGTTGTGTCTTCTCCTCTTTTAATTGTTGGTTGTTGTTATTGTAAGCTTGTTGTTCATCACATTAATGTAGTGTTGTTGTTGTTTTGGTATGGTTATACACGCTATTATCTCACCATTGTTGAAGCATTCTCGGATTTTCTTTTCATTCTTGTGTTGTCATTCTTGGCCGAGACTTGGTTCCTTGGGCTCTCGGTTTGTGGTGTGTTTTGTGACGTTTTTGGGGGCTATTTTGTGTCTTCTTGGGGTCACAAGGTATCATAAAGTGTACCAAAAACCATTGCTGGTCAGGGCGGATAGGGCCAACGGTATTCTCCATTCAAAAGGCAAACTCTTGAGGCTGCTGATGTCTTCCAAAGTTGGGGTGATTTTGAAGTTCGTAAATTGAAATGTCAAGGTGGCCGGATTCGAGAACTTAATCAAATTCTTTACGAGCAGTTCGCTGGATCGAATATCTATGAGGGAAACCAAAGAGCCTAAGTGTTCTCTGACTTCAGCTTCATGCACGGCCCGAATGTTTTGCCACCAATTTTCTAAGCTTTGGGGGACTGAGGAAATCATTTGGATGTTTGGTATGGTTTGGCTGGTATCCATATGAAAGAAAGGGTAAAAGATATGATAAATTGTTTATCTCGAATCCATTATGTGTTTTAGTTTGGACCGTTCACACCAATCTTCACACAAAAATATGTCAATAGGTTTGTAACCTTTGATACAAGGGTGGTTTCCTAATTGCGATGACGATGCCTTGGACCGTCTCGTGTAAGGTGTATGAAATATGACCTATTTCTAGAGTAAGATTTTTTCTCTAAATGTTTGAGAATGGGACTAAATAGCTGCGAAAAGGTACACTAACCTAATTGCACCGACTCTGAAATTAAGAAATGCAAAGAAGATTCGGAGGAGTGCAGTACACCCCTCGCGGGTTCAGTGTGTGAATTGTTTACGACCAAGACTCGATAGGAAAAGTGCAAGTGATAAAGCAGTAACAAATAGTGTTATTTAGACAATCAAGGAACGCAAGTTTGGATTTGGCTTGCATTGTTTCACACAAAGCATGATATATTTGTAAAGCAAATAACACAATAAAAGCATGAAAATCCAAAACTAAGCGTCTTAAGGTAAAAAACTAAGTTCAATGACATCCCCAGCAGTGTCGTTATTCTGTTACGCCTATCAAAAATATTTGGAGATTCTGGGTAAGGGTTTTGATTACTCAAGGGGAAGTGTTAAGCACCCCTCAGAGCCTATCTGAAGATAGTTCTTAAAGCCATTTTAGAAAAAAATATTACTTCGTTATTTGCTAAAATGATGACAAGTAATATATTTTTATTATTTTTATAAAGAAGACAAAAAACTTAAGGTATAGTAAAATAAAGAGGATAAATACTAGTACATGTATCAAGAAATGAACACACTCAAACACATTCTCGTCGAAATAGTAAAATTAAACTTCAATATAGAGAATAGAGAGCACATGACAAATTCAGACAAAGGTTTGCTATGTGACTAATTATAACTAATAGTCCTTGAAAAGACAAGAAAATAAAGAGACTTGGATAATTATTTAACAGAGCACACTCACACCTAATTATTGAAAAGACACGCCCACAGATGTGTCTAAATAATTGAAACAAATTCCAGCGAAAGGATGGTAACGGGAGCCTGACATTATTTGCAAACATCATTAGGAAATTTAAAGCATAGACTTAGTTTCAAAGAGGGCTACATTCTTCATAGAACATCCAAACACGTATATTATAAGACTTAAAGTTTAAAGTATCTTTCGGAAGCATATGGTTGACACATAGGGTGTGTTTGGTATGATGGAAAATGTTTTCCTGAAAAATAAGATGGTTTTCTACTTATTTCTCATGTTTGGTTGGTGAGTGAAAAATATTTTTCGAAAAATATTTTATGATGTTTGGTTGGTAAGTAGAGAATATTTTTTAGAAAAATATTTTCAAGTGTTTAATTGGTGAGTGAAAAAATATTTTTTAGAAAATACTACTAACTGTTAACTAGTACATCAGTGCCTCTAACAACTCAACAATTTGTAAGAAATAATAATTTAACCATCACAAATAATATCAATATCGAATTCTAAAATACCACAATCACTAAATTTAAGCAACTATTAATTAACAAATATAGGAGACACTTTTCAACATTTTGTCAAGACAATCTCAAGATACTACAATCAATAAAAATATAACAGAACGACAAGCTTATTCAACCTCGTGAAACAAGTTACATCGATGACAAATGAAATATGCAATTAGCAAAAGTAACATTGGTAAGTCTTTCTCTGTGAATATGAAAATAATAATACATTCAACGAACATTGAAAATGGAAAAAATTCGAGTTTCACTTTTTTTTATTTCAAGCAGTGAAAAATTGAAGCAAAACACAGTAAAAAAATATTTTCGAGTAATGTAAATTTTTGAGAAATATAATTTTTTTTTAATCATGCGAATATGAGTGTTGTTGGGGTGGGGAAATGGGATGGAGGTGGGGTCATAAGTCTCATTTGTCATTTTCTGAAAAATAACTTCTCTTGACCCTTGAGGGAAGTCATTTTCCATCAAATGGAGGAAAATGAGTTGTTGTGGAAAATATTTTCCCAACAATTCATTACAACCAAATAAGGAAAAATTGAAAAACATTTTCCAGAAAACCTTTTCTATCATACCAAACACACCCAATCTTGGTCACTTTCCGAACTTTTGTTTTAATAGGATAGTAGGATTTCGACACACATATGAACAAAGGATGCTTATGAATCTAATATCCATAAGGAAAAAAAAAAATTAATTCTAGGATTAATTCTTTACAAAAAAAAAAAAAAAAAAAAAAAAAAATAAAAAGAAAGCTTAAAACTATGTCAGCTGATGTTACCCAAAAATAAAGCAAAAAAAATGCACAAATCTCGAAACAAACCCAAATTCGTGAAAAAAAAAAAAAAAAAAAACTCCCACATAAAATAAGACGAGACAAGTATCGCATAGTAATATGATTCCAAGTACTTTCCCCTAGGATTGAATTAACAACAACAACAACAAGGCTTACTGAAAATTATTATATAGTGGTACCAATAGCTTTGGATTCTAATGGAGAGAAAATCTAATGTCAAGGTAAAAGCTATGTTGAACCTCTTTTAGCCTAACCTTGTTGAGGCTATTCACACAAGTAATTAAAGAAAGGAAGTAACTACAGATTTTCAAGGGCGCAACAATATCACTTTGAAAAGAGCAGAGGTAACCTTTAACACATAAACCTTTAAACAGGAAAAGGAGCAATCATGTTTGTGTTTCATTTGCATGTTCAAATAAATAAAAGTTGAACGGTTTAAAAGTTTCCGAAAAAATAGTCATGCTCAGACACAAAACAAATCATTCATGGGCTCGTTTCAAGCTCTCTTACCCATTTTACTTAATCATGTTGACTTGGACAAACAAATGGTAAATAATAAAAAGGTTTCGGCTATTCAAAGTTTCCGAAATGGGTAATTTCAGCTTGTTCAGCTCAACTTTAGAATTTAAAATAGCGCCAACTTTTAAGCTAGTTACTTAGGCCAAGTGGATACAAACTGGTAAATGCTTAACCACAGAAGTAGCTTTTAAGACTAGCTAAAAAAACCATCTCAGTGAACTCCCAAGCCTATCTAATTATTTTTTGATACTCAAGTTAACAAAAACACAAAAACAGAGAACCTCAAAGTCCAGTGAAATACTTTTATTTCGAACTTAGGCTCGCACAACTTAACACTAAGTTAAAAGTTAAAATCACATTTAAGCAAACAGTGATCCTAAACCTTTACAAACATAACTTCATATTCAAGTATTCTAGCAAAAGATGGCACAAAAAACCCACTATGGACAGCTACACATTTACAAAGCTTTGACCCTTAAAAAAACGAGATAGATTGTAGTTTTAAGACCATATTAACAGATTTCAAATCCATAGAAATGCTAAAAAAAATCTGTGGTACTTTATATCCAAACTTGGACGAATAAGTTTATTTGAAAAATCAACATGCAGCGTTATTTTTCATGAAACGGAAGAGCAATCTGGTAGTCTCTAAAGTTGGTGCTTACCAAAGGGAGTTGAGGATATGTTCCAACAAAAATTAAACATATCTATTAATGAGATAATGAAAATACAGATATTGTACTAGCTACCTTAAAGAATGAATCTTAATTTATAATAATTATTAAAAACATGAGCAATACACATTGAACACGACAAACATAGCAAGTTTAATTCTCTTTAGATGGACCTGAATCCTTTTCCATAAGCGGTGCAACACCCTAAGCTAATTTACTTACTGATTTTAGCAAAATAATAGCAGGATACGTCAAGGAAAAATTTATGCGAACGATTAAGTTACTTTAACTAATCATATACACGATGGACAACAACGTTTTCTTCTCGATACCCAAGGCTAATCAAAAACCAATTCTATAAGGAATTATAGCAGCCCCTCCTTTCATATACTATTATTATGCAAGTCCTCCAACCAGCTTGTAAGGATTTCATGCTAGACCATTAATCCCACCTTGAAGTTAATGCTTATAAAATCCTTCCCGTGCTATCTTAGAATCTAAAAATTTCTATCAAGCGTGCAATCAATTCAAGACACATCAAGCAATAGATGCCATACTGAAGCACTCGAGCAAAGTTATAAGGGTTCTATGACAAACAACTAATCATACATAAAGTTCAAAACTTCTAGAACCCTCTACATGCTGAAAAAAACTTCTCACAACTCATCACTGGGCACAAAACGAGTATAACACCTACCATGCTGTTAGAAAGACTCCCAAATTGACATTGAAACAATCTCAACACCAGCCGTACTTAGAAAAAAACTCAAGCGTTACAGATTTTACTCAAGTCAAATTGTAAGTTGTAAAAACTTCTATAAACAAACAATATCAAAAGCTCAGAAAGTGATTTTTGTTTCACGTTTTCATGCCCAAGATCAACAAGTTAACATGCTAACTAGCTCGTGGCAATGATAAATAATTTAATTCATGATTGCATTCACCACTATAAAAAGAAAAAAAAAAAACAAAAACGGCCAACACCTTCTAAGACTTCAAACTGTTCGGACTTCATTCGAGCCAAGTCACAGACTAAAAATATTTCATGAAGACACCATATAATGTAAATAAAATCCAATAACCAGACCCTTTTCCATTTCATCTTTACGTTCACAATCAAGCAAATCAGAATAACAAACTCAAATGATCAGCGAACCACCAAAATTAGCTATAACGTAATTAGACGGGACAAAAATTACTCAAGTAATATCACAAGTTGCAAATACACATGATCTCAAACTCCAAAAAATTATTTTGTTTTGCATTTTTATGCCTTCAAACAGATGGCCATCGTCCTGACTAACTATGTGATAAATAATTAACAAAAATTAAGTACAATGTAATTAAGATAGGATAGGGTTTACCTTGTGTGGGGAAGTAAACTAGGATCTTGACGAGAAGGATTTAACGCTGAACTCGAGAAGCTCAGTTCTAGAACCAAATCGACAAGGATTTTTTTTCTTAATAGATTTTTCTTTATTTTCTCCTCTCTTTTCTTTTTTTTCCACCTTTTATTCACTCTGATTTCTTTTTTTTTTCTTTTTCTAACCTCTTTTGATCCCTTTTTTCTCGTCTCACTTTTTCTGCCCCAAAAGAATGGCTGAAGCCCTCCTTTTATAGGAACATTGGAGTGTATAACTTTCTCAAAGATGCACCAAATTGGATTCAAAATATTCCAATTTTAAAGTTTGTTGGTGGGACAATGCACATATTTTGAAAAGAAATGGCGTAAGGATTAGGATTTACCTTTTTCAGGTTGATTTGAAAGAGATAGAGGGATAAAAATGGACCTTATCCTTATGATACCCTCTCCTCCAAGATAACAGTGGAGAGGGTGGGACTTTTGAGCCCTAAAGAGTCAAAGAAAATAGGGAAATAGGAAGGATTTACGCTGACAAAATTTAATGGATTTGAGGTGAGGAAGGTGGCTGCGCAAGGGAGTATTTGAGGTTTGTCTAGGTAGAGTCTGCTAGGGTGTTAAGGGATGAAAGAGGAGAGACAACCTTGAGAAGAAGTCATGTTTAGGGCTGTTTTGTTGATTGAAATTTGGACCATCCGATCGTTTGATCAACGATTCAGATTTAACTAAAAAAGTAATAATAATAATAACAATAATAATAATAATAATAAATTATATATAATTATACTAAACTATATATATATATATATATATATAAAAACTGAATAAATAAATAAATAACTGAAAATTTTGGGACTCTTGGATTAGAAAAGAATTAATGGATTGGATTAATTTGTGTTTGTTGGATGGTTTTTGTATTTCTATGCTGACATGGCAACATACGATTGGTGGATATGATTGGAGTGGATTGATGAGGTGGAAATAGATATTGGACTGGGTTTTAGGCAAAAATTTATGGACAATAACTAGGTTTGAGTAAAATAAAATTGAAATTGAATAAACATTGACCCAAATACTTTTTCCATCAAAATTAATTTTATTGATGCTTCTTATCATGCTAAAAAATATTTTTGACACACACGTATATAATTTATAGACGCAATTTTGTATGAACATCCAATTTGATATTATAATAAAATATACACATACGCATATAATAAAGACATGCATGTTAGTCGTAATATATCGTCTGAAAAAATAAAATTAGACAAAATGTGAATACGATTATCGAAAGATATTTTAGAGATTTTGATGTTAAAATAATCATTTATATTTAATGAAAATGATTTACCATATGATAGGAAAATAAATTCCTTTATTTCAAAAAATACGAATTTATTTTGAATAATTATTTAGGGTCAAGAAGCATAGAAAACATAATTAAAAGAAGAGCAAGTAAAAATTGGGTGTCAACACCTAATTTTACTTTTATTTATTGTTTTTGATACTTGCAAGTTATCTATTATGCATGTCACAAACCCGAAGGTCAGGAGGGTCATTATTACCTTTCAACCCAGAACCTCAGAGAATAATAGGGAGTATGGTTAAACAACAAGAGGCTGCAAGACTGGCCACTTTGGCAAATTCACAGGCTAACCAACATAATGGTGGACTACCTAGGCGTGTACCCAATGTGGATGATGAGGACTTGGGTGATGATGAGTTGGTTGCCTCCATGAATAGGTGACGTGTTGAAAATGTCTCACCAATAAATCAAAATTAGCAAGTAAAGGGTCGAATGCACCAACAGCCTACGGTGCAATTTGATATAAATGATAATGACGATTCTGATTTAGATGAAGCTGGAGCTACTGGTGAAATAATCCCACCATCATTAGCTACTGGGGTGAAATTTAATATCATGAGTACGATGATTAAACTACTCAACTTGAAGGGGTTATTTGGTGGATTAGCTGGAGATGATCCAAATATTTATTTGGTGAATTTCATCAATATTTGTAAGTCATTTGACAACCCTGGAGTGGGACAGAATTCCATTCGTCTGAGATTATTTCCACTGTCTCTATCTGGGGAGGCAACTCTGTGATTGAATGACCTGGCACCTGATTTTATAACAAACTACAGACAACTGAAAGAGCTTTCCTAGAAAGGTTCTTTCCTCCTTCTAGGATGTTACAGTTAAGGGATGAGATCAACAACTTTAGGAAACTACCTAATGAGGCCCTGCATGAAGCATGGATGAGGTTAAGAAAGAAATTGACGCAACATCCAAACCATAAACTAACTAATGAGCATCTGATAGTGTAATACCTCGAGATTACACCCTGGGCACCACACGGTGCTTACAGTCTAGAGGGACCACAAGCTAACCCATGAGATGGTACCTGCTGCAAGCACTAAGTAAAACTGATAATGACATAACATATGCATAATTTAACTGAGAAATGCAAAAAGGTTTTAAGTAATAAAACTGATAGAATCTGTAAACCAAAATGATAATGCTAATAAAATGTCTGACAATGATAACTGAAATTTGAGAACTGACTAACTGTCTGAAATATCTGAAAGCCTCTAAACTGACTGAATGGGAGTTGATGGGACAGGCCCCAACTAACTCCATCTAGCTACTGAACTGAAGGCATGAAAATAAAATAGTCTGTCCTTGAAATCTGAGGACTCACCACTGCTACGACTGATAGTCTAGAAAATCTTTGCGTGATCCAGGAACTGGGCGCCCAAACCTATGATATACTCCCTCTATTTCAAAAAAAGACCTAGTTTGACTGGGCATAAAGTTTAAGAAAATAAAAAAGACTTTTGAATCTTGTGGACTTAAATTAAAGTTGTGTCAAATGTACCAAAATGTCTTTAATCTTGTGGTCCTAAATATTCCATGTGGAAAGTTGACATTAAAGTATTGCAAAAAAAAAAGGGGTCATTCTTTTTCAAACGAACTAAACAATAAAGTAGGTCATTCTTTTTAAAACGGAGGGAGTAATACATATAATGCAAGAAAAGAGTATGCAATTAGTACTATGAATGTACTGGTATGCTAAATGAGGTAGGCTGACATGCAAGGTTTCATGAACATGAATAATAACTGTCTGAATATATATATATATATATGTATATATATATATATGTATATGTATATATATATACACATATATATAACATGAAGTACTGAATAGGTACATGAAATCTGTAGATACTGAGGATACATGAAATCTATAAATGCTAAGGATGTATGACCAAGCATATAACATGTTCTGAATAAAATCTGTAAATACTAAAATATGGAAATCTGATAACTGAATCACTGATATCTGTATATTATGGTCAAGCATCTGAAACTGAATTGTTGAACTGATTACTGGACTGAGACTATGGGAGGTACCATCTAACCGACATTCCCCAATCTAAGCTAATTGGGGTCCAACCTGTAACCCCAGTTGGAAGGGTGTTAGTACCATGCCACGAGTACTAACGTTGGCTATGTGGATCTACTATACTGATGTACTGTCCCGAAGGACTAAGGGTGTCAAGCCTAAACTGACGGGTGACCCCTGCGAGGTAGTCAAGCCTAATCTAAATGACTCCTCATATCCCGCGCTGGCTACATAGTTCTGGAGTATATGGACTGATACTTGTAAACACATAATTTTGTCCTTTCCCAAAAATATTTTAATTATTTTTATTTTATTTTTATTTTTATTTTAATTTTATTCACCTTACCATACTTTTGTTTAATTGATAATTTCTCCCAAAAAAAAGAATTGAAAATAATTAAATACATAGCATCTTTGTCACCTCACTATGCCACCTCAACACCTCACGTTTTATTTTTCATTGGATACATGCAAAAGGCACACGCCCTACTTATTTTTTCACATGCCACCCTCATCTTTCTACATGCCACACTAACTTTTCCACATGCCACACACTTATTCCCATAAGCCACCAATTATATGCTTCCACAAAGGATAATAAATAAAGAAAAAGAAAAACTAAATAAAAAATATAAAAGAAAAAATTTGAAAGGGAAAAAGGAGAAGGCTCATTCTTTCATCGTCATCTTCTCCACAATAACAACAATCATCAAATCAACTTCCTCACAAGAAGAACAAAAAAAATGAGGGAGAGAAGAAAGAATCACACGAGAGAAAAAAATCAAGAGAGAAATAGTATCGTGAACAGTACTGTGAATAGTGCCATGAACTGTGTTGTGAACAGTGTCGTGAACAGTTATGAACAGTACCGTGAACAGTACGTGAATAGTGTCGATTTTCGAGTTCAATTGGATTTACGGAGCTTCAGTTTTGGGTCTTAAATTTTTCAATACGAAGTTGGAGTTCATCATTGTTGAGGTCCCATTAGGAATTCTATAGTTCGGGCTTTCTTGATTTATTATCAACAAAATCAATTCTTCAAAGGTCCATCTCTCAACTCTACTTTTTTATTATATCGAAGTTGGTTAATATCATGATTTTGTGTTGTGATTTTGAATATTTCGAGCAAAATGTTAATTGTTGTTGTGGATATGAATGATTGGTATGCCTAAATGTTTGAATCTTCATTGGAGTATGTGTTGTTGGTTTCAGATTTTGAAAAGTGATTTGATAGTCGAACTAGTTTAGTAATGTGGTTAAAAATGAATTTGGGGGATGGAGTTGAGAAATTGTTTAAAAAAAAGTTGAATTTAGATTAGCTTTGGTTTATTATTATTTTGTTTAATTCGTTATGATCATGAATATTGTTGGAATGTGATAAAATTATGATATGTTGAAATGGATAGACGAATATTGGTTCGGGTAGGCAAAAAATTAGGAATAAGTTTTCTTGTTGAATGTTTGAATGTGAAATTTGAGTTGAACGGTTTGGTTTTAGTTCTTGCATTTGGAAATGTATTCATTTAATCGGGGAATGCCCCGCGATCACTTGTATTTATTCGCCAGGAAATTCCCCGAAGTATTTTGTATTTGGAGGACGTCCGTGATGAAGGCCCGAGGCATCGGGTAGCATGGGAGAGTAGTATAAAATTAGTGTAGGGTAGAATAGGATTTACACTTTCTCATTCTTTTTTTATTTTGGACTGTATAATTGGACTGGACATTATTTTTGGATTTGTTTTTTTGATTGATCATTTTATTTATGTTTGGTGTGGTTTATACATTCATAGTGTTCAAATTAACCGATATACTCCCACCAAGAAATCGTGGTCGAACCACGGGATCGAGGGGTACCTAACACCTTTTCCACGGTCAACAGAATTCCTTAACTGGAATCTCTGTTCGCGGATCAATTTTATAGAGTCTAAATCGTTTTGAAAAAGGATATCCACGGGTGACTTGGCACACCATATTTATTCCAAGTGGCGACTCTGAGTTTTGAAACTAATGAAACCTTTTTCAAAACAATTTTCATCTTTTGTCACTTTAATAATAAAACCCTTTCGAACTTAAAATTTAATTCTTTTTTGGGAGTGAAAAAAAGGGTGTGACAGCTCTGGCGACTCTGCTGGGGATTTTTCAGAATTTGAGTTTATTTTTTTGGAGTTGTATCGGCTTAGTTTGACATTATGGGTGTGTAAACATTGTTTGTGTTATCTTTTATTTATTTTATCATTGTCGAGTGCTTACGTGCTCTTTGTTTATAGTTTTTATCGTATGTGTAACTGCTTTATATTTGGCATCATGTGCATAATCCGAGTCATTCTTTCTGCAACAAGTCCTGGAGTGCACGTCGTGCACACAAACTCTAGTTGAGTCGCCTTTCTTTTAGGAGGAGGAGCCGTCGAATGTATGGAGTGGGTGGAAAGCGAAGCAGCCACTATCGACTATATTCTCCCTCAAACAGCCTTGTTAGTAAACCCTAATGTAGGTCATCCTTTAGGCCATGCTTATCTGCATCATATTGAGACCTAGTGGGACCCACGTGGCCCTTTGTAGGAGACTCATCTCTAAACCATCCCTATGTGCTAAATGTTGCATCTTTGAGGGTAACTTGATCATTTGATGGACTGATTCAGATAAAACATGTGTTAGAAGTAAGGTGTGTTTGAAAAAAAAAAGAGAAAGAAAAAAAAAGTGAGTCAAAAAGTAAAAAAATGAGTTTCGTAGTTTTTTGAATTCTTTATGGCATTTGTTTTTCAGAATCCAAAAATTCAAAAAGATTTTTTTTTTTACCTTTTGCACTTATTTTGTCAAAGACAAAAATATCAAAAAGTTTTTTCTTTGTTTCTTTAATAATCTTTCATAATTTAAAATTTTCAAAAAATATTTCTTTTAATAGGAGCTTTTTATAAAATTCAAAAAATATGTTAGAAGTTTTGTACATTTCATATAATGAAAAACACCAAAAAAAAAATTCTTTCATAGCTGTTGGTGTCATTTTTTTATGTGAAGTGTCAAATTGAAAACTCAAAAAAAAATTTGTTATGTTGTTCATCGTGTGTCTTTGGTCGTGTCTCACGTCAGGGTGCAATTTGTGATTTAATCATTAATTGTTCAATCTAGATGAACTACACACCCCTGATTCTCCTCTCTCGGGAGTGAGATACGTAGGGAGCCTATGTTGGTTCGGGGACCTTATTTGAAAAATTCAACAAAATATTTTCTTCACTCTCTATTAGAGTAGGTGTCATATATTTCTGTAAAAGAAAATTGCAAAAAGATTTTTCTTTAATAATTTTAATTTTCATTTTCATATGAAATTCGAAATTGAAAACCCAAAAAGATTTTCTTTGGTAATCATAGGTTTTATTTTGTATAGGAATATGAAAAAAATCCAAAAAAGATTTTTGTCACTCTTCATTTAGAGTAGGTGTGTCATATACATCTTCGAAAAGAAAATCACAAAAAGATTTTCCTTAATAGTTTCAAGTTTCAGTTTCATATGAAATTTAGAATCGAAAATTCAAAAAGAGATTTTCTTTGGTTGGCATAGGTCTCATTTTGTATAGGGAATTTAAATCTGAAAAATGCAAAGAAGATTTTCGTCAATTCTTTTGATCATTTGTTATTTTCTTTTCTTCTTAAAGTTCCAAGAAAAAAAAAAAGAAAAAGAGTTTAATTGGTCATTTTGGCAAGACTTCACGAACTACGTACACCTGATTTTCCCCTCTCGGGGGTGAGATATATAGGCGCCCTTCTTGGGTTCGGTGACCTTTTTAAAAAAAAAGAGGTTTTGAAAAATGTTGCACTCTAACATATTTGTAGCCTCTTGTTCAATTAGTTTAAGGTGGTTGGTTTGTGGCTTCTTGGCTGGTCCCCCATATCGCACCAAATTCAAGGAAGGGTTAGTTGTGTCCAACAAGGATACAGAGAGTGACATCATAGATGAAACAAAGAGTCGGAAAATTGAGAGTTTAAAGGAAGAAAATTTGAGACTGAGACAACAAATGATATAAATGTACCGAGCTTGGGCCAGTGGGCTGACTACACCTCAGTTCTCCACTTTTGACACTGCAAATACCTTGAGTCTTCCACCAAAATCGCAAAGTCAATTTCCTACTATTGTTGATGCACCACAGCATGCCTCAGAATCCATTCCACGTCAAATGCACCTCAATACTTCCACCACTCTTTCTTTAGCTCCTCAATATAAGTCTACCACATTCACAGCACCACATACCGTCTATGCTTTTGTTGCTCAACCTTCTACTAAGACTTCCATTTTGGCTATCAATCCAACAATTGTGCTTTCCCAGTCCACTAGTGAATCCGCGTTCAATACTCTTGATGATCATTGTTATACTCTTGAGCCTACAGTTAAGTGAAGTGGACTGCCAAAATTTCTTACTAAGAAGCCTAGAATGCTAGAAGACCCGGAGAAAATGGTTGGGAAAGTTAAGAGTGTAGAAAATAATATAAAAAGTTTCTTGGGACTTGTGGGCTATGAAGATATTTCATATAAAAACTGGGGCATGTTTTCAAGTGTTAACCTTCCTCCAAGCTTTGAGACATCAAAATTTGAGGAGCTTGGTGGACAAAATAATTCTGTGAAACATTTGGGACGATATTGGAATCATTCAAGGAAAATTAAAGGAAATAAGAAGGAAAATGCATCTGTTGTCGTGCCTGGGCCAAAACAGAGTTTGAGAGGTCCAACTCACCAATACTGTCAGCCTCAATCCCGAGCTTACATATCAAATCCACTTATTTATTTGCAATAAGGTTCCTCTTTTCAAAATCCAAGGAGTTTCATTCCACTTCCTCAATGTCCTTTGAATAATGCACAATTGTGTACCCATCCATCTTCTTATCCACAATGGCATGCACCTGTTCCTCAACATCTTCCTCGAACCCCACAAATTTACCAAGGAACCTCTAAATTCTAGTTTTATCCGAGGCCAGAGTTCATAAAGAAGTGGAAGGAAGAGGATAATTTCACTCCTATTGGGAAGTCCTATGCCAGTTTGTTACAGAGATTGAGACATAGGGGCATGATTACTCCTCTCCTTGGGTATATACCTGACCCACTTTCAAGAAATTTTGATCCTAATGTATGGTGTGCATTTCATTCTGATGTTCAGGGTCATAGTACTAAAGATTGTCGTACTTTGAAAAGAGAAATAGAAAAGATGATTCAAGATAAATTGATTGTGGTGCAAAACATTGGCCCCTCGACCATCCCACAGAGTTCTTCACCAGCACGCGGCACTGCATAATACGTGGGAGGCAATGAGTTAAGCATGGGGATCCAGAACTTATTTGTTGAAGGAAATGTGTCTGACAGTAGTCGAAGCTCTAGTCATGCTGATATACAAATCAGTGGCTAATATGTCAGGCTGAGCAATTGAGAAGTCACCCCTCTCCCTACTAGGAAGAGGTCTGGTAGTTTGTTTTATTTTCTTTTCTGTTATTTGAATTATTTCAAGGTGGTAGTTCACGATCTATCTTGTTTTGTCCCTTTTGTCATTTATGGTCAAACCTTTTCTATCTTTTATTTCAACTAAATAGAGTGTCCCTTTTTCCTTTGTGTTTAAATATATGTTATTTTTTTGTTTTCGTTACATAGTACATTTTATGTTGGTTTAAGTGATATGACATACTGGAGGAATTCTTTGCTAGATCTTAAAATCCAATTTGAGCATGAACTTTGAATCAGAGGGCTAAAATTAGAAAAAGTATGTGAGAAATAGGTAGAGTGTTAAGACATTTGGTGACCATGTTGAAACCTTCTTTCAAAATTAAGAAAATTGTTTTTAGAATCACCAAAATAACTTGGTCATCAATTGTAAGGCATGCCTCAATTAGGTCAAATAGTGGATGCGTGATCCTATATCAAGAGGAACAGAAAGAAAATCAGCTCCACGAAATCATGAGTCATTCAATGTAAGAAATGTACAACAAAAGTGGATTTGTATGCTAGAAAAGTGTAGAAGAAGTAGTGACGCACAGAATCAGTCATAGTTAATGTTGTAAAAGATGTCGCACATGATCTTCATCTCTAACTTTCAAATTGCATGTTATGTGCTTGCATTTTCAAAGATTGATATGACGAAGGCATTTTATTTTGTTATCCAAATACTGTGTCATCCTTTGTTATCCCATTTGAGCCTTAGTTTTATTTTCTTTCATACACCTCTTTTGGAATCAATATAGAGTCAACAAAGCTCAAAATAAAAGGTGTCGAACAAAACAGTAGAGTCAGAAAAGTTTTAAAAAAAAAGAGCATTGAGAAAATAAAGTTAGAAAAGTCCTAAAGAGAAAAAGAGTCAACAAAAGTAAAAAAAATCAGAATCAAGTAAAAGAACAAGCTGCCAGAACTACGCATGACCTGATTCTCCTCTCTCGAGGGTGAGATACGTAGGCTACCCTACTCAGGGCTCAGTCCAATCAAATAAAAATTTAGAATTGCCCAGTCAAAATAAATTGGGGCATGATTTAATCCTCATTATTTGAGTCGATTCCAAAAGTTGTAAGTCCCACCCCACTTCAAGTGTCGTTTGGGCCCCATGCCATCCTTTCTTTCTAACCATATCCAAAAGCCAAGTTACAACCAAAGAAAGACCTTCAGATCAATCTTTGACAATGCTAACGCTAAGCATTCAATGGATGTGATAACGCATTTTAGGAACTACTTGTCTTCCTTAGCATAAGGAATTAGGAGAGAAATGAAAATGAGAGTCTTATTAGTGAAAACCTTCACAGGCACCATAAGATGATAGTAAGATAAGAGAGATAAAATGAAAGTCTTATTAGTGAAAACCCTCGCGGGCACCGTAAAGCGATGGTAAGTTGAGAGAAATAAAAATGAGAGTCTTGTTGGTGAAACCCCTCATGTGAACCATAAGGCGATGGTGAGACGAGAGAAAAATGAGAGAGGCTTGTTGGCGAAAACCTTTCAAGGCGCCACTAGCCGAATGAGGTCGTAAATGCAATTGACCTAAGGAAGTAACTCAGTTTCAAGGCCATTAACTCAACAACAATTGGTAGAAAGTTTGGATGAAAAGATCAAGTTGCTTAATAAAAAATGCATGGCATAATCATTAGAGTTGACTATCATTTTTTTGATGAATTTTTCGTTTCTTTGTTTCAAACGGGGACATTCATTATCTTTTCTTTCTTCTCTTTATTTTTGTTTATCTTTGAGTCAGTTATCCAAATAAAAATTGTCATTCTATTTTCTTTTCTTGTCTTTGAGTAAAGTCTGTGTCAAAACAAGTGAGAAAATATTCCAAAACTAGCTACCAGCTTTATTAATTGCACAAAGCAAGACAAAAGCTAGCACATGAAAGAGACATGATTGTGAGCCAAAAAGGTTATGTAGAAGTTTTGTCAATAGAGAAGTCTGGAAACTCATGAAATACCAAGGTTCCAAGGGGTCTATCTGAGAAGCATGGCAAAGCAGAGATGTTATGTTTATCTCAGTCACTCTTAATAATCTGAGTTTGGTTAATGAAGCAACAAGTCAATAACATAGGCTAATGATTGGAAGTAAGGTTAAATGTGATGACAGCAAGAGCATTTGCCACAAAATCCAAATCCACAAACCATCCACCATGTTTTTAAACTCACAACCTTTATTTGCATAAAATAGGAACACATATTACCTTCAAATCAAGGATTTCAAAGCCTAAACATCAAGACTCGTAATTTCTCACTTTTACAAATGCAATAAGTAATGTTCTGCACAGGTTTGATAATTAAATCACAGTAAAATTCATCATCCTATATCCCTCGAAGACACACATTCTTGTCCAGGGATTTTAGTTTTCATTTGTTGGGTGATACACTTCTTAAATTGAACCTTCACTCCTAGAAGACATACCTTCTAGTCGAGTCATTCCCTTTGACTCCTATAAGATGTACCTTTTAGTCGAGTCATTCCCTTTGATTCATATAAGACATACCTTTTGGTCGAGTCATTCCTTTTGATTCCTATAAGACATACCTTTTTGTCGAATAATTCCCTTTGGCCCCTAGAAGACATACTTTTTAGTTGAGTCATTCCCTTTGATTCCTGTAAGACGTACCTTTTAGTCGAGTCATTTTCCTTTTACTTCTATAAGACGTACCTTTTAGTCGAGTCATTCCCTTTGATTCCTATAAGATGTATCTTTTAGTCGAGTCATTCTCTTTGACCCCTAGAAGACGTACCGTTTAGTCGAGTCATTCCCTTTGATTCCTATAAGACGTACCTTTTAGTCGAGTCATCTCCTAGAAAATGAGATTTTACTTTCTGTTCAGGACCCTCCTGAAAAATAGAAATTTACTTTCTATTCCGGACCCTCCTGAAAAATAGGATTTTACTTTCTGTTCAGGACTCTCCTGAAAAATGGGACTTTACTTTCTATCCAGG
Source organism: Capsicum annuum (assembly GCF_002878395.1). NCBI lineage: Eukaryota > Viridiplantae > Streptophyta > Magnoliopsida > Solanales > Solanaceae > Capsicum > Capsicum annuum. The sequence continues at coordinate 12,669,209 of NC_061120.1, read as the reverse complement.
ACCCTCCTGAAAAATGGGATTTTACTTTTTGTTCAGGACCCTCCTGAAAAATGAGACTTTACTTTCTATTCAGGACCCTCCTGAAAAATGGGATTTTACTTTCTGTCCAGGACCCTCTTGAAAAATGGGATTTTACTTTCTGTTCAGGACCTTCCTAAAAAATGGGACTTTACTTTCTGTTCAGGACCCTCCTGAAAAATGGGACTTTATTTTTTGTTCAGGACCCTCCTAAAAAATGGAAATTTACTTTCTGTTCAAGACCCTCCTGAAAAATAAGACTTTACTTTCTGTTCAGGACCCTCCTGAAAAATGGGTTTTTACTTTTTGTTCAGGACCCTCCTGAAAAATGGGACCATACTTTCAAAAATGAAATCCTTCTTATTAAAATCTCTATTTGGAATAATTTCCATTCTAGTTTTAATTTTGGTTTCAGAGGGCCTGCCTAAAGAACAGGGTGATGAAATTGAAAGTTGATGAAATTGAAAGTCAGGAGCCCGCCTGAAGAACAGGGTGATGAAATTATAAGTCAGGAGCCCGCCTGAAGAACAGGGTGATAAAATTGAAAGTCAAGCAACAAGATGAAGGAATTGAAGGTCAAATAACAAGGGTAAGATATGGAAAGTCAAGAACAAGGTGAAGCAATTAAAAGCCAAGCAACAAGGTAAAGAAATCAAAAGTTAAAAAGTAGCAAGTCAGGAGCCCGCTCGAAGCACAGGGCGAATAAATGAAAGTCAAGTAACAAAGTGAAGAAAATTAAAGTCAACAGATCGAAAATAGCAAGTCAGGAGCCCGCCTTAGAAGAGGGTGATGAAATTGAAAACCAAGAAAGAAGTTGAAGAAACTTCAAATCAGGAGCCTACCTGAAGAATAGGGTGATGAAACTCAAGTCAAGAGTCCAATAGAAGCTGCATAGATAGGATTTTGTAATTTTATTTATATTTTTAACATGTAATTTTTATTTTTGATATAATAACAGAGACGAGGACCGAACCTCGATGGGACCTCGCTCGACTCTCCAACTCAGCATAGTCCATCTCCTTCCAATCCTTTGAGATAACTGTCACTCGATTCTCTCATAACTTGAGTAGGTAGGATGTCCTAAGTTAAGACCTGTTTTCCTCCTTTCTCGTGCTTCGTGCTTTTGAATAAAGGTCAGAACAAAATTCTGTCTCGTTGTCTATTGCTTTGTATGAAAACACCATGTGTTTACATCTAAAGGGGGCATGATGTAGACACGTAATTTTGTCCTTTCCCGAAAATATTTTAATTATTTTTATTTTATTTTTATTTTTATTTTAATTTTATTCACCTTATCATACTTTCATTTAATTAATAATTTTCACCAAAAAAAAGAATTGAAAATAATTAAATACATAGCATCTTTGTCACCTCACTATGCCACCTCGACACCTCACTTTCCATTTTTCATAGGATACATGCAAAAGGCACACGCCCTACTAATTTTTCCACACGTCACCCTAATCTTTTCACATGCCACACTAACTTTTCCACATGCCACACACTTACTCCCACAAGCCACTAATTATATGCTTCCACATAGAATAATAAATAAAGAAAAAGAAAAACCAAATAAAAAATATAAAAAGAAAATTCTAAAAGGGGAAAAGGAGGAGGCTCATTCTTTCATCATCATCTTCTCCACAATAACAACAATCACCAAATCATCTTTCTTACAAGAAGAACAAAAAAAAACCGAGGGAGAGAAGAGGGAATCACGAGAGAAAAAAAATGAGAGAGAAATAGTACCGTGAACAGTATCGTGAAAAATGCCATAAACTGTGTTGTGAACAGTGTCGTGAACAATGTTGTGAACAGTACCGTGAACAGTATGTGAATAGTTTTGATTTTCGAATTCGATTGGATTTACAGAGCTTCAGTTTTGTGTCTCAAATTTTTTAATACGGAGTTGGAGTTCGTCATTGTTGAGGTCCAATTAGGAATTCTATAGTTCGGCTGATCTTGATTTTATTATCAATGAAATCGATTCTTCAAAGGTCCATCTCTCAACTCTACTTTTTTATTATATCGAAGTTGGTTAATATCGTGAATTTGTGGTGTGGTTTTAAATATTTTGAGCAAAATGTTAATTGTTGTTGTGGATATGAATGATTGGTAAGCTTAAATGTTTGAATCTTTGTTGGGGTATGTGTTGTTGGTTTTGAATTTTGAAAAGTTATTTGATAGTCGAACTAGTTTAACAATGTGGTTAAAAATAGATTTGGGGGATGGAGTTGAGAAATTGATAAAAAAGTTGAATTTAGATTAGCTTTGGTTTATTGTTGTTTTGTTTAATTTGTAATAAGCATGAATATTGTTGGAATGTGATAAAATTATGATATGTTGAAATGGATAGGTGAATATTGGTTCGGGTAGGCAAAAATTTAGGAGTAAGTTTTCTTGTTGAATGTTTGAATGTTGAATTTGAGTTGAATGGTTTGGTTTTAGTTCTTGAATTTGGAAATGTATTTATTTAATCGGGAAATGCCCCGCGATCACTTGTATTTATTCGCCGGGGAATGTCCTGAAGTATTTTGTATTTGGAGGACGTCCGTGATGAAGGCCCGAGGCATCGGGTAGCATGGTAGCGTAGTATAAAAGTAGTGTAGGGTAGAATAGGATTTACACTTTCGCATTCTTTTTCTATTTTGGACTGTATAATTGGACTGGACATTATTTTTGGATTCGTTTGTTTGATTGATCGTTTTATTTATGTTTGGTGTGGTTTATATATTCATAGTATTCAAATTAGCCGATATACTCCACCAAGCGACCGTGGTTGAACCACGGAATCGAGGGGTGCGTAACACCTTCCCCATGGTCAACAAAATTCCTTTGCTGGAATCTTTGTTCGCGGATCAATTTTATAGAGTCTAAACCACTTTGAAAAAGGATATCCACAGGTGACTTGGCATACCTGATTTATGCCAAGTGGCGACTCTGAGTTTTGAAACTAATGAATCTTTTTTCGAAACAATTTTCATCTTTTGTCACCTTAATAATAAAATCCTTTCGAACTTAAAATTCAATTCTTTTTTGGGAGTGAAAAAAAGAGGTGTGACAACACTAATGACTCTGCCTATCTGACGGGGAAGCCGCCCTCCCTGCACTCCCTCGGTGCTAAATTTTACTCCCAACTGACTAACTCAGAATGTTGAACTGTTCTAAGTTTAACTGATTCTGATGACTGATTGAACTGATAATGCTCATAACATATTCTGAACCTATTCCGAAGATACTGAGACTAGGTAAACAACATAACCCCCAAAACTCAATAGCAATAATAGTAAGATAGTACTTAAGCTTGGAGGACATAACATGAACGTTTTTATCAAATAATCATTCTTGTAGAAATTTTATCAAAGACTTGATATTCATATTTTAAACTAATCATGGGAATAGTATAAAACTTAGAGTAATAGCATGATTTTGACATCAATAACACTTAATCATGATAATCAGTGAATAACAGCATTAAAACATGTGGGGTTTGATAAACGACAACAATTTCATGTAAACATGGTATATAAATTCAATTCATGGGAGTTCATGGTTAAGATCACAATTTAAGATCACAATAATGTGTAAAGATCATAACTTTATATTTGAAATTGGATACTTTGGTTCCATGGGTGAAAGGAACCCATGGATGAACATTTAACATACCTGAGTAGTTAAATTCTTGGAGTTTCTTGGAAATTTTCTTGGAAATTGATCTTGAATCTTGAAGGCTAGGGTTTTCTATTTGAAAGAGAATGCTCTTGATTTGAGAGGAGTTGAATAAAACAATGACTAAGTAGGCCTTTAGGGCATTAATTTCGTGTTTTGGACTATTTAGGGACATGGAAAAAAACCCAATAGCCCCTGAAATAATTAAAAATTTTCATCGCTTGAATCCCATTTGTGGGCTTCACCCCGATGCGGTGTCATCGTGGTGAGACACTGTAATTTGTCTGAAACTGTATTCCACGGACAAGTGTGAAAATGCACTTTGACGCAATGTGGTAGAATCGTGTTGCGTCACTGGAAATTGATGAGTACGAACTAGCACTCTGGCGCGACGCAATGACAAGTGCGGAGCCTCACTGGAAAGTGACAATTGTGAAATGGCCCCTCGGAGCGACATGACTCTTATCTCTGTGACACACTGAAAAAGGAAAAATGCCATTTTTGAGGTCACCGCTACACAGTGCTGCTCGTATTGAGCTACTGCTTTCACTAAAAGTACCATAACTTCTCACTCGAGTATCGAATTTGGGAGAAATTATTATCGTTGGAAAGCTAATTCAATTTTCCATAACTTAGTGGGTCTTGAGCTAGAAAATTCTAAGTACAGAAAAATATAAGCTCATTTGAAGTTGACTAATGCAACATTCTTATCGAAATTTTAATCGGTAAGGATTATATTGATTCGTCTAATAGCTGGGAGTTATTTGAGACTTTAATATAAATCAAACTAACTCATAAAACTATCAAAGAACCATAATGTACTATGCATGAGCTTGTAACATGACATTAACATTTTTTTAGATTTTTGGGGTATTATAATATCTCCCCCTTGGGAACATTCACCCTTGATTGAGACTGGGTAAGCTAAAAATACTGAGGAACTAAGATTACATACTAAATATACGTGATGAAAACATGATTACATGATTGAGTCTGAAATATGATTCATGACAGAACTAGTTCTGTGAATGCATGACTGACATAAGAATGATATGCAGCTGAAACTCGGCATGGAAATGAGAAGTTATAAGAAGATTGTTACCTTAAGCTGAGTCTGAGTTTGCAGAGAAAAGATGAAGGTACTTGGTCCACATATCTGCTTCTGCTTTTCAAGTGGCTCCCTCAACAGACTGATTCCGCCAAGGAACTTTGACTAAGGGAAATTCTTTATTCCTTATTCTACGAATTTGTCAATCAAAGATCTTGACTGGAATTTCTTCATAGGAAAGACTGTTCTGAACATCTACTCTTTCTAAAGGAATGACACCTGCTGGGTCTCCCACACACTTCTTCAACAAGGAGATATGGAATACTGGGTGCACTGATGCTAAGTCTATAGGAAAATCAAGCTCATAAGCCACCTTTTCAAAGCTACTCAAAATTCTAAAAGGGCCAACACATCGAGGACTAAGTTTCCCCTTCTTACCAAACCTTTTCACTTCTTTCATAGGAGAGATCTTTAGATATATGAAATCACCAATCTCAAACTCAAGATCTTTCCTCCTCACATCTGTATATGATTTCTGCCGGCTCTGAGCTGCCTTAAGCTTCTCCCTAATCAACTCAACTTTCTCTAAGTCATCAAACACTAAGTCAAGCTCTACTACTGTGATTTATCCTACTTCAAACCAACCAATCAGAGATCTATATCTCCTTTCACATAGAGCTTAAAACAGAGCCATCTGAATACTGGAATGATAGCTGTTATTATATGCAAACTCAATCAAAGGCAAGTGATCATCCCAACTGCCCTTAAAGTCGACTACTCATGCTCTTAATATATCCTCAAAGTTCTGAATGGTCCTTTTTGCTTGGCCATCTATCTAAGGGTGGAAGGATGTATTGAGGTGAACTTGGGTACCAAGACCTTTCTGAAAAGCTCTCCAAAAGTGAGAAGTAAACTAAGTACCTCTATCTGAGATGATAGATAGTGGAATACCGTGCAAGCTAACCAACTCTCTAAAATAGAGCTTGGCATAGTCCTCGACGGAATAAGAAATATGGACTAGCAAGAAATTAGCTAATTTGGTCATTCTGTCCACAATGACCCAAATCAAATCATGTTGTTGACGAGTACGAGGAAAACCTATCACAAAATCTATGTTCACTTTCTCCCACTTCCAAGTGAAAATACTGAACTCGTGCATAAATCCACTAGGCTTCTGATATTCAATCTTAACCTGCTGATATGTGGATCACTTAGCCACAAACTCTGTAATATCCTTATTCATCCCACTCTACCAATAGATTTCTCGTAAATCACAATATATCTTTATGGCCCCTGGATGAATAGAGTAACGCATACCATGCGCTTCTGCAAAAATTCATTGTCTCAACTCATCAACACACGACATACACAACTACCCTAGTAACACAATACACTATCTCTCCCTTAGGAGAAAACCTCTACTTTCTGATCTCTGACTGACTCCTTCAGCTTCACTAGACTAGGATCCCTATCTTGTTTTTCTTTTACTTCAGCAACCAAAGAAGATTCCAAACTATTTTGAACCCACACATTAACCTCAGCTGAATCAACTAAACGAACACCTAATCTGGTGAGCTGATGAAATTCCTACACTAACTTCTTTTTATTGCCCTCGATATGAGCAATACTACCCATAAAAAATCTACTTAGGGCATTCTCCACTACATTTGCCTTGCCTAGGTGATATAAAACACTTATATCATAATCTTTCAGCAATTCTAACTATCTCCTCTGGCGTTGATTTAAATTCTTTAGTAAAAACACATACTATAAGCTTTTGTGATCTATGAACACATCAACTTGCACCCTATAAAAATAGTGCCTCCAAATGTTTAAGTCGAAAACAACAGGGACTAACTCAAAATCATGGGTAGCGTAATTCTTTTCATGGGGATTAAGCTATTTAGAGAAATATACCACAACTTTACCCCTTTGCATCAAAACACATCCCAACCCAACTTTGGAAGTATCAAGTACAAAACAAACCTATTTGAACCATCTTGCAATGTTAAAACTGGGGTTATCTTGAGTTGAGTCTTCAACTCCTAAAAGCTCTTCTCACAAAAATCTGACCACTACAACTTACCTTTATTCTGGGTTAATCTGGACATAGGGGATGCAATAGATGAAAATCCCTCAATAAACTGCATAATAGCCAACCAAACTCAATAAAATCCTAATATCTGATAGAGAGATAGGTCTGGTCCAGTTTCTCACCGCCTTGGTCTTTTAAGGATCAACTCTAATTCCATCGCCGAAAATAATATGGCCAAGGAAAGCTAGTGATCTTAGCCAAAATTTGCACATACTGAATTTAGCGAACAACTAATGGGCTCTAAGAGTCTACAATACTATTCTGAGGTGGTTTGCATGATTATTTTCATCATGGGAGTTGACAAGGATGTCATCAATTAAGACTATGATGAACATGTCCAAGTACTGCTTAAAACCTCAGTTTATCAAGTCCATATAGATTGATAGGGCATTCGTGAGACCAAAGGACATGACTGAAACTCGAAGTGACCATATCGAGTTCTGAAAGCTATTTTTAGAATGTCACATTCCCTGACTCTGAGATGATGATAGCTGGATCTGAGGTCTATCTTAGAAAAATAACTGGCACCCTGAAGTTAGTCAAACAGGTCATCAATTCTAGGAAGTATACACTTGTTTTAGATTGTAACTTTGTTCAACTAAAGGTAATCAATACACATTATGAGAGAACCTTCTTTATACATACGAATAGGACTGGTGCACCTCACACGCAGATGTTGTGTTTGATGAATCCCTTATCTAGGAGATCTTTCAACTTTTCTTTCAATTCTTTAAGTTTGGCTGGAGCCATTCTGTATGGTGGAATAGTGATAGGCTGAGTATCTGGAAGAAGGTCTATTCCAAATTCAATTTCCCTCTCGGGAGGAACTCTAGGAAGATCTTCAGGGAACATATCTGGAAATTCCCTCACTGCTGAAACTGACTCAAGATTAAAAGTCTTGGAATTAGATTCTTTGACTCGGACAAAATGATAAATACACCCCTTAGATATCATCTTTCTCACTTTAAGGTACGAAACAAGTTGACCCCTAAGAGCTATAGTACTACCCCTCCATTCAAGGACTAGTTCATTTGGAAACTGAAAATGAACTATTCTATTTCTACAATCGACTGAAGAATAGCATGAGTGAAGCCAATCCATACTGAGAATGGTGTCAAAATACATCATCTCTAACTCCACAAGATCCCCTAAATTAACTTTCTGAGATATTGTGACCGGACAGTTCCTGTATACCTGCTTGGCTATAATAAAGACTCCTACTGGGGTAGATACTAAAAAGGGCTCTGCTAAGATTTTGGGACTAACTCTGAAGTTGACGGCTATATACGGGGTTACCAAATTAAGAGAAGCTCTAGGGTCTAATAAAGTATAAATATGTAAATAAAAGACTTGCAACATACAATAACCACATCAGGAGAACTTTTCCGATCCTATCGGGACTGAATAGAATACAATCTATTTGGACGCTGACCACTGGTAGCACTGGAAGCAGCACCCTGTTGAGTTGGGTGGCCGACTGGAACTGATGACTGATGGGACTGGCCTTGTTGGTGCAAATCCCTTCCTTTCTGAGAAACTACCTGACACTCTCGAATTCAATAGCCTGGCTTACCACATCCAAAGAATACATCACTGCCAGCTCTACACTTATCCTGATGGTTTCTACCATATTTTGGGCAAAGAGGATTTGTACAAGCACTACTAACATTACCCTAAGACTTAGAGCCTAGAGCCCTATCCTAATTGTCATTTCTGAACATAGGTACTGGGGCACTAGTTGAAGATGGATCTGGGATTGGAGATTTCTAACAAAACTGAGGATAGTTAACACCTTCTGACCTTGGCTGATTGAAACTAAAACTACCCATTCTAGCCCTCTTGTTCTTTCCCTCTCTCCTTAGTCTTATGCTTCTTAATCTATTGAGCATGGACCATCAACCTATATAAGTCCATCTCCTTAATCAGTATTGTGGTCCTATACTCCTTGACCATACTGTCAGATACACCAGACACATACTTGCTCATCTTAGACCTATTTTCAGTGACCACATGAGGAGCGTACCTAGATAATTGAGTAAACTTAAGGAAATATTCCTTCACACTCATGTTGCCCTGCCTCGAGTTAATAAACTTTAACAGCTTGACTTTCCTTATCTCTAATAAGAAGAATCTATCTAAGAAAGCTGTAGCAAGCTCTTTCCATTCTATAGGCCCTGCATCTGCCCTATATCTACTTTCTACTGCTTAAACTATGTAAAAGCCACATCTTCCAATTGATAGGCAGCTAACTCAGTACTCTAACTAGCAGTACCCTATAATATTTATTACTTTCTGCACCATATCTAAGAACTCTTGTGGATCTTCTTCAAATTTAGATCCCAAAAATAGAGAAGGATTCAATCGGGTGAAGTCTTGAATCCTAGTTGCGGCAGTATTGGCCACTATGTTGGCTGGAATAGTGGCTGGCTGAGCATTTTGAGCCACTACAGAATGGGCTAGAGTAGTAAATGCAGCCCTAAACTTTACATGAGAAACATGCTCATTCAGGGGATCTTTCTGAATGGGCTGAGGTGCTGGCTGGTTTACGTTTCTTCTTCCGTTAGTCTTTCTAGGAGGCATGTTCTATAAACAGAAGGAAGAATAGATTAGATAGATATTTTAACATGAGCTCATGCTCAATCACACGACATGAATACTGAAAGAAGGGAAACTTTTCCTAAAATGCCTTATAGCCTCTTGCCCATAAGTGTGGCACGCTTCACACCCATGCACAAGACTCTACTTCACGCAGATTTTAGACTTTCTAGGACACTTTAAAACCTTAGGATCTGATACCAAGTTTGCAATGCCTCGAGAGTAAACCCTGGTCCCCATATGGTGCTTACAGTCCCAAGGGACCACAAGCTAACCTATGAGCTGGTACCGGCTGTGAGCACTGAGTAAAATTGATAATGACATAACATATGTGGAATTTAACTAAGGAATACCATAAAGTTTTAAGTAATAAAACTGATAGAATATGTAAACCAAACTGATAATACTGATAAAATATTTGACAATGAAACTAAAATCTGAGAACTGACTAACTATCTAAAATATCTGAAAGCCTCTAAACTGACTGAATGGGAGTTGATGAGATAGGCCCCAACTAACTCCATCTATCAAATGAACTGAAAGTATGAAAATAAAATAGTATATACTCAAAATATATGGACTCACCACCGCTAAGGCTAATAGTCTGGAAAATCCATGCGTGATCCGGGGATTGGGAATCCGAACCTATGATATAATACGTCATAGCACAAGAAAAGAGTATGCAATCAGTACTTTAAATGTACTATTATGCTAAATGAGGTAGGCTAATATGCATGGTTTCATGAACATGAATAATTACTGTCTGAACATATATATATATAACATGAAGTACTGAATAGAGTGCATGAAATCTATAGATACGAAGGATACAAAAAATCTATAAATACTGAGGATGCATGACCAAGCATATAACATATTCTGAATAAAATATTTAAATACTGAAATATTGAAATCTAATAACTAAATCATTGATATCTGTATGCTATGGTCAAGCATCTGAAACTGAAATACTGAGATGATTACTGGACTGAGACTGTGGGAGGTATCATATAACCGACATGCCCCAATCTAAGCTAATCGGGGTCCAACCTGTAACCCCAATTAGAAGAGTGTTAGTACCTTTCCACGGGTACTAACGCTAGCTGTGTGGATCCACTAACTGATGTACTATCCCGAAGGACTAAGGGTATCAAGCCTAAACTGACGGGTGACCGCTACGAGGTAATCAATCCTAATATAACAAATGACTCCTCATATCCTACGCTGGCTTTGTAGTTCTGGAGTACATGGACTGCTACTAATGACTCTGCCTATCTGTTGGGGAAGCTGCCATCAGTGTACTTTCTCGGTGCTAAATTCTACTCCCAACTGAACTGACTCAGAATACTGAACTGTTCTAAATTTAACTGATTCTGATAATTGACTGAACTGATAATGCTCATAACATATTCTGAAACTATTCTAAAGATACTGAAACTAGGTAAATAGCTAAGTTTTTGGGTATTCATAACCCTCATGACTCAATAGCAATAATAGTAAGATAGTACTTAAGCTTTGAGGAAATAACATGAATGCTTTTATCAAATATTCATTCTTGTAGGCATTTTATCAAACACTTAATATTCATAGTTTAAGCTAATCATGGGAATAGTATGAAACTTGGAGTAATAGCATGATTTCAACATCAATAACACTTAATCATGATTTAAATCAGTTAATAACAACATTAGAACATGTGGGGTTTGATAAACAACAACAATTTCATGTAAACATTGTATAAAATTTTAATTCATGGGAGTTCATGGTTAAGATCACAATTTAAAATCATAATAACGTGTAAAGATCATAACTTTATATTTGAAATTGGATACTTGGGCTCCATGGGTGAAAGGAAGCCATGGATGAACACTTAACATACCTGAGTAGTTGAATTCTTAGAGTTTCTTGAAAATTTTCTTGGAAATTGATCTTGAATTTTGAAGGCTAGGGTTTTCTATTTGAAAGAGAATGCTCTTGATTTGAGAGGAGTTGAATAAAATAATGACTAAGTAGGCTTTTAGGGAATTAATTTCATGTTTTGTACTAATTAGGGTCATGGAAAAAAACCCAACTGCCCCTAAAATAATTAAAAATTTTCATCACTGGAATCCCATTTTCTGGATTTACGATGATGCAGTGCCATCACGGTGAGCCACTAAAATTTGGATGAAACTATATTCCACGGAAAAGTGCTTAAATGCACTTTGATGCAACGCGATGGAATCGCATTGCATCACTGGAAATTGACGAGTGCAAACTGGCACTCTAGTATGACGTGATGTCAATCGCAGAGCCTCACTGGAAAGTGAAAATTGTGAAATGGCCCCTCCGTGTGATGCGATACTTATCACGGTGACACACTGGAAAAGGACGAATGCCATTTTTGAGGTCACCGCGACACGATACTGCTCATATTGAGCTACTACTTTTACTAAAAGTGTTATAACTTCTCACCCGAGTATAGGATTTGGGCGAAATTGGTATCGCTGGAAAGATAATTCAATTTCCCACAACTTAGTGTGTGTTGAGCTGGAAAATTCTGGGTATATCAATAGAAAGCAACATTCTTATCAAAATTTAAATCGGTAAGGATTATATTGATACGTCTAGTAGTTGGGAGTTATTTGAGACTTTAATATACATCAAACTAGCTCATAAAACTATCAAAGAACCATAATATACTATTCATGAGCTTGGAACATGATGATAAAATTTGTTTGGATTTTTGGGGTATTACAGATAGAGATGTTCCATAGGGCTTTGAATTCAATGACTAGGCCAACTGTAGATAATGTCGCAGAAGGAGCTTTCATGGATCTCACTTTTATCGAGGCTGCAAAAATGTTGGAGAAAATGACTAAGATAAGTAGAGCTTAGCATACCAGGGATTTTGAGGTAGCAAGTAATACTTATTCTAGTGAGATTTCAGTGGAGCAACATCGGAGACAAGAAGAACATGATCAAGATATGGCTCACATAAAGACATAGATGGATTTTCTCACAAAGAATTTGCTCTTAGGTAATGTATAGAAGGTTAGAGTTGTGGGTTCACATGGTAGGGGAGCTAAATCTAATTTTGAGGAGGTGATCTATTTGAATAACCAAGGGGGTTTCGGGTCTAGTGGCCAAGGTAGTCAAGGTCAGAATTATTATTATAAAGCTAGTTATAGAGATCATGACCAAGAAAGCTAGAATAAAAAGAATGATAGGAGTGGATTATATGTACCACCTGGGAGTCATGACAATGATGCAAAATAATTTTAAGAAGATGTCTTTGGAGGATATGATGGCTAAATTGTTGAAAGGAGTAGAGTCAACAGATGCTGGGAGTTAGGGAAATGAAGAGTGACCTATCAACTATGATTCAGTTAGTTGACTCATACTCCACATCCATTAAATAATTAGAGAAAAAAATGGGTTATTTATCAGCAGCGTTCAATCAAAGAAAGAGCAGGACTTTACCAATTGATATAATTCAGAACCCTGGGAATGATGGTTTGGTTATGGCTATTCTCACTAGGAGTGGTAAGATACTATCTGGCCCATGTCTAGGAGCACCTTCTCATATTGATAATGTAGAGTTTGAATATGAGGTATATGAGGAGTCACCAGTGAGTTGGAGAACCGGGAGACCTAAAAAAGAGTAGTATAGAAGTGAACAACCAGCTAAGCAGAAATAGGTAAATAATGTGGAGAAGAACAAAGAAAAGAAAGTGGAGACGACCTTAGTAAGAATTTTGAAGCCTCTACCCCCATTTCCACATAGATTGAAGAAAAAAGCAGATGAAGGAAAGTTTAGCAAGATCATTGATAAGCTGAAACATTTAACGATGAATGTGCCATTAGTTGAAGCATTAGAGAAAATGCCCAGATAGGCTAAGTTTATGAAGGACCTTGTGACGAAGAAAAGGATAGTCAGTTATGAGCCTGTGGATAACCTTCATCATTGTAGTGCTAGTGCTACTAGATCACTACTGGAAAAGAAAGCTGATCTGAGAGCATTCAATATCCCGTGTACAATTGGAGAATTTATCTTTCCTAAAGCACTTTGTGATCTTAGCGCAAGCATAAACCTTATGCTGTTAGAGTTATTTAAATAATTGGGTTTAGGAACTCCTAAACCAATTACTGTGCGACTATTAATGGAAGACCGGTTAGTTAAGAGAGCGATGAGGATTTTATATAATGTACTTATGAAGGTGTCCAGCTTTATATTTCCTGTAAACTTTGTAATCCTTGATTTTGAAGTGGAATTTGAGGTACCCATAATTTTGGGTAGGGTATTCTTAGCAACCAAAGAGTGCGAGTTGATATGGAATAGAATAAACTGAAATTTAGTCTCAATGATGAAGAAGATATTTTTGACGTTTTTCCATCTATGAAGCAACCAAAGGAAATGAGTGTAGTTTCAGTTATTGATGTCATAGTTTCAGTTATTGATGTCACTGATGAAAATGAGTTAACTATGCCAGATGAGGAAAGGTTTGATGTAAAATCTTTAGTCATAGTCTTGATAAATTTTGACAGTGAAGGAATTGATGGGTATGATAAGATGGTTTGTGCATTGGGTGGTATGAGGTCGTGTTTATATGCCCCCAAGAAGCTTGATTTGGATTTAAAAAATTGTCCAACCCCACCTGCTAAGCCTTCTATTAAAGAATGATGTGTGAGCTAATGCTAACACATTTGAGGCTTTTAACTAAGAATAATTGCGAAGTCTTAAGAAACTTTTGTCATTTTTGATTGCTTTATGTTTGATTTTGTATTAGAATCTAAGATGCTAGAGAACCAACAAGAATGGAAGCAAATGAGCTGAAATTTGAAATAAATAAAAGCAAAGTATGGATGACGATATTTGTGATAAGACCTCATCCCTATGATAAGCTATCAGCTTCATCGTCAGCAGTAGACAGAGAATTGACCTAAGTTGAAATTTGTGACGACATTTTGTGATAGGACGTCAAGGAGCTGATAGTCGTCAAGATTACCGTCAGCCTAAGGCAGAACATGAGAGCTGAGGAAAAGCCTTGAAGATATTTGTGATAGATCGTCAAGGAGCTGATAGGGCATCACCATTTGTCATCAACATTAGGCAGTGAGAACCAAAATCATAAAGGAAGATGCCAACATTTGTGATAAGTCGTCAGCCTCCTGATAGGCTATCACAAATAGCGTCACCTAATCCGAGGAATTTCGAAATTTTATTATTTTGTTTTCATAATTAGGTGAACTATTTAAAGCGTTGTTTAGGGTTTTCTTGAGAGTTTCGAACCTTGAGTTTTGAGACACGATACTTTGATATTTTCTCTCTTTAAATTCTTGGCTTGAAAAATCAATTCCTTTGAAGAGAATTTAATCATTATTTTGGGATTTTTTGTTGTGATCTAATCTGAGATTCACTAGTTATTATTCATCTTGTGGTAAGTTTATCTTTCAAAGCATGAATTCATCTAGTTGCTTCAATTATTACGTCATTAGCGGCTAAATTCCTTTAACCTGAATTACGGGATCTAGGGTTAGGTCTTGATAAGGTGCTGAGTGTTAAGGATTCGAAAGGTGGTAGGACTTCTTGATAATTCTAAAGTTTTAATTATTGTTTGTTGGTTGCAAATGATAGATAACACCTGTTTTGATTTTCTTGAGAAAGAAATTAAATATAGTGGGAAGTGAATTATCAACAGGGACTTGGAAACACTAAACTTTCGTTTAATAATCAGCGTTGTAACAAGGTTGGTTAACCTGAGGTAAAATCTAGGCAGTGAATATAAATTCCCTAAGTCCGAGAGCATTAGGTAATTAAATGCTTAAGTAGGTCGAGAGATATTTAAGCATAACTTCAATAAAGATAACTTGTTGTCCTACCTACCGTGAGAATCTTGAACCACTAGTAGCATCTGCCAAGTACAAAAATCCCTAGTGAACATAATTCTAGTTTTTCATAAACTCTTGATTACAAACATTTAAACTAAAGTGACCAACAATTACTTGTTAACTAAAACCCCCATTTCAGGAAACATTAACTAGCAATTGATTAAATCGCAAACGACTTAAGTTCACACAATATTCCCTATGGGATTCGACCCTAACCTAGTTGGATTTTATATTGACAACGATCTCTTAAATTCTCGTAGAGAGGTGTAGTTTGAGCGTTATCAAAAATGGCGCCGTTGTCGGGGAATACGGTTGTAAACTGAAGTTTGTGTGCGCAAATTGACTATTAGTTAAGTTTCCTAGTTTTACGTTTATTTGTTATTTTTGTTTATTGCAGGATATTTTTAGTGTATGCCAAGAACCATAAGTTCTGAAGAACCATTATTACCATCTAATCCGGAATCGCAACGAATTGAAAAAATGGCAAAATAGCATGAGGCTAACAAATTGGCAGCCTTAGCTAGAGCTCAGGTGAATGTGCAAAATGTCGGGCAATAAGCACGATATCCAAATCCTAAGGACGAAGATTTGGGATATGAAGAGTTGCTGAATCCTAGTAACCCAAGGCGTGCAAAACAAATAGCTGCACCAGTACAACGTAATGTTAATAGGAACCATCCATTCCAAGAAAGGCAAGAGTACTAGCCGGTCCAGTATGATCTCAATGATGATGATGATGGAATGGATGGAATAGGTACAAAGGGTGCAATTATTCCTCCACCGTTGGCACTTGGGCCAAAATTCAACATTACAAGTACTATGCTTCAACTCCTAAATCTGAAAGGGTTGTTTGGTCGCCTTCCTAGGGATGACTCGAACTTGTATCTGGTGAATTTTGTCACTATATACAAATCTTTTGATAACCCAGGAGTGGGCCAAAATGCTATTTGGTTAAGACTGTTTCTATTCTCTCTGTTTGGGGAGGCAACATTGTGGCTAAATGAGCTGACACCCGATTCTATAACCAACTGGAGGCAGCTGAAAGAAACTTTCCTAGAAAGGTTCTTTCCACCTTACAAGAGGGTACAGTTGAGGGACGAGATCAACAACTTTAGGTAGCTCCTGACTGAATCCTTGCATGAAACCTGTGAAAGATTCAAGAAGAAGCTGACACAATGTCTAAACCACAACGTAACAGACATCTATTTGATGGAGACATTGTATAGGGATCTTAACTCCGTTACAAAGCCAATTGTAGACACTGCTTCTAGTGGTTCGTTTGTTGATCTTACATTCCTAAAGGCTTCAGAGATGCTGGACAGAATAACCAAATAGAGTAAGGCATGGCATACCAGAGACTCTGTGGTGGCTAGCCCCACTGCTTCTGTAGGTATTACTATGGAAAAATACAAAAGAGAAGAGGAGCGTGACCAAGACATGGCTCACCTTAAAACACAGATGGATTTACTAATCAATCACTTGCTATCAGGCAAGATTGAAAAGGTGAAAGTTGTGGGATCTTAGGATAGAAGTGAGGATGATGCAGATGAAGATACTAACTATGTCAATAATTAGGGAGGTTTCTGAGGAAATAGCCAAGGGAATCAAGGTCAAACTTACTATGATAAGCTTGGTCATAAAGATAGGGAGCAAGGAAATTGGAGGAATAACAATGATCGGAGTGGGTTATATGTTTCTCCTGGAAATCGTGAGGCTGCTTCAACAAGTTCTGAAAAGATGTCGATGGAGGACATGATGGCTAAGATGTTGAAGACAGTGGAGTCTACCAACTTTGGTGTGACAACTATGAAGACCGATCTAACATCTATCAGTCAGTTGGTGCACTCACACTCTACCATAATTGCAGTAGTCAACTAGAGGAGGAGCAAAATGTTACCAAGTGATATGGTCCAGAATCTACAGAATGATGGCTCATGCATGACTATTATCACTAGAAGTGGTAAGATATTACCTGGCTCTTCTGTGGGCAAACCTGTAAGTGATGAGGTAGTTGATGATGAACCAGAAGAAAGTAGTCCAGTAGAGTTTGAGAAGCTGGATAATTCTGATGATGTTCTAGAAAAAAAAAAGAAAAGAAGAAGGAGGTAGTGTTGAAAACTATCCCAAGACCACCCCTCCCTTTCCTTAATAATTGAAGAAGAAAATTGATGATACAAAATTTAGCAAATTCATGGCAATGCTCAAACAGTTGACAATAAATGTGCCATTGGTGGAGGCACTCGAACAAATGCCAGGATATGCTAAATTCATGAAGGACCTTGTGACCAAGAAAAGAGCATTAAGCTACGAATTGGAGGATAATCTCTATCATTGTAGCGTTATTTCTACAAGGACCTTGGTGCAAAAGAAGCCATACCCAGGCGCATTTACTATTCCCTATACAATTGGGACTATGAAATTTGCCAGGGCATTATATGATATGAGAGAAAGCATTAATTTGATGCCGCTGATATTATATAAAAAGTTGGGTCTAGGAAATCCAACAACCACCAACATGCGACTCGTGGTGGCAGATGGGTCAGTAAAACTACCTATTGACATTTTATACGATATGTTGGTGAAGGTAGCCAGCTTCATATTCCCTGCAGATTTTGTCATTCTGGATTGCGAGGTAGACTTCGAGGTGCCCATAATCTTGGGTTGACCTTTCCTTGCAACCGGAAGTGTATTGATTTATTTGAGAGCAAATGAGCTCTTGTTCAGGATGAATTATAAAGTGGTACGGTTTGATATGTGTAAATCAATGAAGTAGCAGGAATAAATGAGTGTGTTCTCAGTAGTTGATGTGTATTATGAGGATGAACAAAAGGTGTCAAGGGAGGAGCAACTTGTTGCCGAGCCTTTAGTTGTAGTTCTGATGAACTTCGATCGTGAAGGAATTAAGGAGTATGAAGAAACTGTTTGTGCCCTTTCAGAAATGGTTCATATCCTTATGCTCCTTAAAAGATATACCTTGACATGGCTAATCGACCAACACCACCATCCAAGCCATCCATTGAGGAGCCACCGATATTGGAATTGAAAGAACTACCTGGGCACTTACGGTACATATTTTTGGGCAATGGAAACATGCTACCTATTATTATTACTACTGATCTAGTGGAGTAACAGGTAAACACACTTATTTCAGTACTTTAGAGGCATAAGAGAGCTATAGGATGGACCATCATAGATATTATTGGCATTCTCCCTGGTATCTGACACATAAAATACAACTTGAAGATAATTATATTCCAACCATTGAGCATGATCATCGTATTAACCCACCAATAAAGAGGTGGTTAAGAAGGATATTATTAAGTGGTTGGATGCAGATGTGGTTTACCCGATTTATGACAGCAAATGGGTGAGCCCAGTTCAATGCGTGCCTAAATAGGGAGGCATGACTGTGGTTGCAAATTAAAGGAATGAGCTGATTCTACTCAAGCCTGTGACTGGTTGGAGAGTTTGCATGGACTACCACAAGCTGAATTCATGGACTCTAAAAGACCACTTCCCGATGCACTTTATGGACAAAATACTTGATCGATTGGCTGGAAGGGGATGGTATTGCTTCTCGAATAGATATTCCAGATAAAACCAAATTTGTATTGCTCCTGAAGACCAGGAGAAGATGACATTCACATGTTCATATGGTATTTTTTCATTTAAGAGGATGTCGTTTGGATAATGCAATGCTCCCGCTACTTTTCAATGGTGCATGCTGTCTATCTTCTCAGATATGATAGAGGATACCATAGAGGTATTCATGGATGATTTCTCTGTTATGGGAGAATAATTTGAGGTGTACTTGAAAAACCTGAGCATATCCTTGCAACGATGTGTTGAATTCAATTTGGTGCTTAACTGGGAAAAATGCCATTTTATGGTAAATGAGGGTATCGCTCTCGGCCATAAAATTTTAGCAAAAGGGATAGAAGTTGATTGAGCCAAGGTGGAAGTTATTGAGAAACTACCACCTCCTATTTCAGTGAAGGGAGTGCGTAGTTTTCTTGGACATACTGGCTTTTATCAGAGATTTATAAAAAACTTCTCAAAGGTTACAAATCCACTTTGCAAACTTTTGGAGAAAGAAGTGAAATTTTCCTTTGATAATGATTGCTTGAAGGCATTTGAATGCCTTAAAAAGAAGCTGGTTGAGGCCCCTATTATTGTTGCACCAGACTGGTCAAAACCTTTTGAGATCATGTGTGATGCAAACGATGTTGTCCTTGGAGTTGTATTGGGATAAAAGAAGGACAAACTGTTTCATCCAATATATTATGCCAGCAAAGCACTGAATGGAGCGCAAAAGAACTATACCATCACTAAGTAGGAGATTCTGGCTGTAGTGAATGCTTTTGAGAAATTTAGGGCTTATCTACTTGGGACCAAGGTGTTGGTCCACACTGACCATGCAGCCTTAAGGTATTTGATGGCTAAAGAGGATACAAAACCAAGGCTAATTAGATGGGTGTTACTTCTACAAGAATTTGACTTTGAAGTCAAGAATAGAAAGGTTGTGAAAACCAGGTTGCAGATCATCTGTCGAGAATGGAAGCTGAGAAAGCAAGTAGTGATGAAATAGAGATAAATGATGCATTTCCTGATGAGGAAATATTAGCTAATGCGGTGGAGATATTGCCTTGGTATGACGATTTTGCAAATTATGTTGTGAGTGAATTCATTCCAAAAAATCTCTCTTTCCATCAAAGGAAGAAATTCCTGCATGATGTGACACATTACTTCTGGGATAAGCCGTATCTTTTTCAGCGATGTGCTGACAATATTATAAGGAGATGTGTGCCAGAGGTGGATGTATTATGCATATTGGAGGAATGTCATGCTTCCCTATTTGGAGTCCACCATGCATGTGACCAAACGACTAGGAAGTGTTATAGAGCGGCTACTATTAGCTAACATTATTCAAGGATGCCCACGAGTTTGTGCTGAAATACGACCAATGTCAGAGGCAGGGGTCAATTTCCAAAAGACATTAGATACCTTTGACTACGATACTTGAAGTGGAATTGTTTGATGTCTGAGGCATCGATTTTATGGGACCTTTTGTAAGCTCGTACGAGATGAAGTATATTTTAGTTATTGTTGACTATATCTCGAAATGAGTTGAAGCTGTTGTCTTGTTTGATAATGAAGGAAAGAGGATTGTTTCTTTAAACAAGAAGAACATTTTCTCTCGCTTTAGAGTACCACGTACTATTATAAGCGATGGAGGATCTCATTTTTGCAACAAAGTATTTTGAGCAGCGTTAGCAAAATATGGGGTAAAATAGCATAGAGTAGCCACTCCATATCACCCACAAACTAACGGGCAAGCGGAGGTGTCAAATCAAAAGATTAAATCCCCTAGCTAAAACGGTAAATGCTAGTTAGAAAGACTGGTCTCGAAAGCTCGATGATGCCTTGGGGGCATATCGAACTGCTTTAAAGACACCCATTGGCATGTCACCATTTATGCTGGTCTATGGAAAAGCTTGCCACTTACCAATAAAGCTGGAGCACAAAGCCTTATATGCACTCAAAAGGCTAAATTTGAGTTAAAAGAAGGCAGCAGAGCTGAGACTGGGACAGCTGAATGAGATGGATGAATTCCATCTCAGGGCATATGAACGAGCAGACCTATATAAAGAAAAGATAAAAAAATACCATGATTAGAGGATAGAGAAAAGAGACTTCCAAAAGGGTGACTTAGTGCTCCTGTTTAATTCCAAACTCAAACTGTTCCCAGGTAAGCTTAAATCTAAGTGGTCAGGCCCTTTTAAAGTTAGTCAAGTGTACTCATCTGGAGTGGTGGAACTTGAAAATGAAGACGGCAGTACCTTCAAGGTAAATGGGCAATGAGTCAAACTTTAATTGGTCCAAAAGAATCAATGAAAAGTGTCACTACTATCTGCCTCGATGAAGTCTGAAGTAATTGAGATACCTGAGTCGTGCCGCGACACTAAATCAAGCACTGCATGAGAGGCAAACCATGACCCCTGGGATTGATCTATTCCAGGTATACTCTAACCGTTAGTTTAGATTTTCTTTGATTTTAAGTTGAGGATGTAAGGTAAATTTGTTGTTGTAAAATTTTGTAGTCAACTAGGAGAAATACTTGTACTTGAGGCAGTTGAATTGTTTTTGTGATTGTTGTACACCTCTTCAAGTGGTCTACTACTTTAAACTGAGTGATTTGAAATTAAGTGTGATAACCATGCATCTTTGTATGACATTAGTTCTAGTAACATAATAATCATTGCTAAACAATTGCACGAACTGAATGAGTAGTCAAGTGCGATATAACTTGCGCCAAGTGTGTGTATGAGATATTACTCGATTCCCTCTGTATGCTGAAGCCAGAACTTGCCCGATTAGTCTTATCTAGGTTAAAGGATAGGGGTTAGGAAAGGATCATAGGCCATTTTAATATTAGCTCACTTTAGCCTAAATGACCTTCCCTATATGTATCATATCCCTTAATTCCTGTTTTGAGCCTAATTAGCCTATTTCTTTGTATGACACCTGTCACTTTCTCATTTAGATCATAATGAACCTGTTTTGGCCCTGGTCCCTCTTGGACACTATGCACCTTGACTTTGGCATATGGACTAAGTTGAGGGTGGCTATCATAGGGGTGTGTGATATAAAATGAGTATGAAGAAAGGTAGCATAAAAGAAAAGAATAAAAAGCTGGGTGCAGAAGCAAAGAGCAAGAAAAAGAAAAATTGTGGAAAAAGAATATGTAATTGAGAAAAGACTGCACCCATCCTAAATAATTGTGATCAAGAAAAGAGAAGAACGGAAAAGGCTAATGGGTGAAACCCCAAAAAGCTAGTGTAGTGTCAAGGAGGCTTAGTCACTTTAAATACCATCGAGTATCATACCAGCCCCTAGCCTACATTACAAGCCAAAGAGAAGTCCTATAGTGATCCTAGCTGACCTATCTGAAGATCTGGGTAACTAAAACAAGGGCAAGCCTGTGGTACTTGGCATACACTGATTGGAACTTTGTTCTGAGAGTGAGTGTTTTAATTGTCCCCATGGTTACATATATAATTCCCGATATGAGATGAGGGGGATTTCTTTGCTATAAGGGAACACTGGTTACATTGCTAGTTACTAACTTCTTCGGGTAGTGTAATACTGGTCTATGCATGGTTGTTATAGCTGAATTGATGCCATATCTTGATTCTTGTGTGTTGCATTGATGTTCTTCATTGTACTTGAATTGACTGACTTAGGAGATGATGAAAGTGTTTTGAGATGATATGAATGATTGACTGCCAAATGTGCTTTGTATTCTCTTAGTTGTGCTGAGTTGCTTGAGGACAAGCAATTGTTTCAAGTTGAGGGTGTTGATGTGTGAGCTAATGCTAACATATTTGAGGCTTTTAACTAAGAATAATTGCGAAGTATTAAGCAAATTTTGTCGTTTTTTATTGCTTTATGTTTGATTTTGCAGTAGAAGCTAAGATGCTAGAGAACCAGCAAGAACGGAAGCAAATGCGCTAAAATCTAAAGTAAATAAAGGCGAAGTATGACTGACGACATTTATGATAAGTCATCAGCCCAGTGATAAGCTATCAGCTTCATTGTCAGCAGTAGACAGAGAATTGTCCTAAGTTGAAAGTTGTGACGACATTTTGTGATAGGACGTCAAGGAGCTGATAAGTCGTCAAGATTGCCGTCAGCCTAAGGCAGAACATGAGAGCTGAGGAAAAGCCTTGATGATATTTGTGATAGGTCGTTAAGGAGCTAGTAGGGCGTCACCATTTGTCATCAGCATTAGGCAACGAGTACCAAAAGTATAAAGGAAGTTGACGATATTTGTGATAAGTCGTCAGCCTCCTGATAGGCTATCACAAATGGCGTCACCTAATCCGAGAAATTTATGAATTTTATTATTCTGTTTCCATAATTAGGGTGAACTATTTAAAGCCTTATTTAGGGTTTTCTTGAGAGTTCCTTACCTTGAGTTTTGAGACACGATACTTTGTTATTTTCTCTCTCTAAATTCTTGGCTTGAAAAAGTAATTCCTTTGAAGAGAATTTAATCATTATTTTGGGATTTTCTGTTGTGATCTAATCTGAGATTCACTAGTTATTATTAATCTTGTGGTAAGTTTATCTTTCAAAGCATGAATTCATCTAGTTACTTAGATTATTACGTCATGAGAAGCTAAATTCCTTTAACCTGAATTATGGGATCTAGGGTTAGGTCTTGATAAGGTGCTGAGTGTTCAGGATTCGAAAGGTGGTAGGACTTCTTGATAATTTAGATGTTTTAATTATTGTCTGTTGGTTGTAAACGATAGATAACACCTGCTTTGATTTTCTTTAGAAAGAAATCAAATATAGTGGGAATTGAATTATCAACAGGGACTTGGAAACAGTAAACTTCCATTTAATAATCAGCGTTGTAACAAGGTTGGTTAACCTGAGGTAAAATCTGGACAGTGAATATAAATTCCCTAGGTCCGAGAGGATTAGGTAATTAAATGCTTAAGTAGGTCGAGAGACATTTAAGCATAACTTTGATAAAGATAACTTGTTGTCCTACCTACCGTGAGAATCTTGAACCACTAGTAGCATCTGTCAAGTACCAAAATCCCTAGTGAACATAATTCTAGTTTTTCATAAACTCTTGATTAAAAACATTTAAACTAAAGTGACCAACAATTACTTGTTAACTAAAACCCCCATTTCAGGAAACAGCAACTATTAGTTGGTTAAATCGCAAACGACTTAAGTTCACATCATATTCCCCGTGGGATTCGACCCCAACCTAGTTGGGTTTTATATTGACAATGATCGCTTACATTCTCGTTGAGAGGTGTAGTTTGAGCATTATCAAAGAGCCACCTGTGTTGGATCTGAAGAAGCTGCCGGATCATCTACGGTATGTGTTTTTAGGTGATGGAAACACTTTGCTGATTAATAGCGTAGTAGATTTAGTGGAGCATCAAGTTGAGGCTCTTATTTCTGTATTGAGGCTCTATAAGAGACCATTAGGAGGAAGATAGCAGACATTATATGTATTCCATATGGCATATATACATAAAATATTCAGTTGGAAGAAGATTGTACTCCTATGATTGAGCATCAGCACAGGCTAAATTCACCAATGCAAGAAGTAGTGAAGAAAGAGATAATAAAGTGGTTGGATACTGGGGTAGTCTACCCAATTTCTAATAGTAAGTTGGTAAGTGTTGTTCAATGTGTGCCCAAGAAAGGAGGTATAAAGGTAGTGGAAAATGAGAAGAATGAGCTAATTCCACTCAAGCTGGTGACTGGGTGGCGTGTGTGTATGGATTACAGAAAACTGAATTCGTGGACATTGAAAGATCATTTTCCAATGCCCTTCATGAACCAAATTATTGACTAGTTGGTAGGAAGGGGTTGGTACTTCTTTCAAGACGGATACTTAAGCTACAATCAAATATTGATTGAAATTGAGAACAAAGAGAAAACAACATTCACGTGTCCATGTGGAATGTTTGCTTTCAAGAGAATGTCATTTGGGTTGTGTAATGCATCAGCTACCTTCTAAAGGTGATGATATTGACACGACCCAAACTAGGGCCTAGTAGTGTCGGGTGCCTCAAGTCCAATTGGGACTGTAGACCACCCCCAATACCCAACCATAATCGCCCTGTAAACCATGTGGGTTTAATTTTTGATCATATAACAAGATAGAACAATAAATACTTAAAGGCAATAATAGAATCCATACCTTGATCAACCAATAATACAATCAAATATCCAATCGGTTCAGTCCCAATACTAGTAAAAATGCCAAGGATGACACGAATACCGACACTACCCATGCCCAAAGTATTCACACAAAGCCTCTATCAAAAGTAAAACAATATCCGGTCGGGACATGCCCCCGACCATAGCCAAACCCAATGTCCATGAAGTAACTAAAGTATGTATAGAAGTCCAAACATGAAATGGATTCTTTCAGAGTATGAAAGCTCACCACTTCAATCAAACATGAAATGGAATCTTTCGGAGTTTGGAAGCTTACCACTTCAATCTGACAAAAGTTGTTCTCGAATCTAAGTCACTGAGCAGGAGGAGTAGTATGGTTGGTTCTTGCATCGCATGGGGATACAGCGCCCGAAGATAGGTTAGCAGGTGAACTCTAGCATGTACTATGGAATAAGGATAAAATAATGTCATCATTCAAAACCACAGTAAATAACCATATAAAATTGCATATATATACATATATACCATACGGGGAAAAGGAATTGGGTTTAGAATACATTTAAAACTTTAACCTGTGCTATGTAGCTTGACCGTCCTAAAACCACCCACGGGCTATATGGGTCCAGTGTTACCCCCTGAATGGTCCCCAGTGCGTGTAGCCATATAAACTGGAATATCATAGGGGCCAGGGATTCCTGTGTACCTACCCTCCATGATACATATATACAAGTCTAACTTTGGGGATTATCGTATACCCCACAAGTATATGGCCTCTATGATGAAACCTCATATCGGGAAACATGAGTTTCCAGTGTCCGTCCATAGGACTCACACCTTCATGGTAAGCTATCGCAACCCGGAATTATTGCCCAATTAAAACCATTAGTACATAACCAACAACCAATTCCTGAAGTTATTAACCAAGGTTTTATAAAGTGGTATCATCATATCAACTATAGCTTGCAAGAAATGCCATTAGCCAACACTTAGGGGATTCCCATGTACCCCATAAACTCCATTATAAAATTACTTATGGGATTCCCGTGTACAACACAAGGTTTTCGAAAACCAAAGCCAAGGCCACTAAGAACTTTCCAATCTATTTAAAATCATTTAAACCAATTTGGATTCCATTACCATAGTATGCAATGCAAGGTTTTCAATAAAAGTCAAACTATGTGACAAAACCACTCTCATAGGTATTTTATCAAACATGTTAAGGGCGTACAGTTTCCAAAACCAAAACCATGAACCAATGGACCATTCCCATGAAAACATATGTTTAAACCAACATTATAGGATGAAAACACATAAATAAATCATAGGAAAACATTACCCAACCATTAGTAACCAAAACTCCCAACATATATTTCAAAACCAACATAAACCCACGATAATATCATGAAAACCATTTATTAAAACATGAATTTAGTTGAACTAACAATGAGGGAGACGTAACCTGACTTAGATATCAAAGAAGACGAAGAGAAACCACCCTTGTAAGCCCCAAATTGATTGTATTGAAGAAACCCTATCCTTTATTGAACCAAGAGCCTTGAGAGATATTTGAGAGTGTTTAAAGTGTATTTGATTGAGAATACTAGCGTAAATAAAGTCCCAAAAGTGTTTTAAGTTGTGGGGTCAAAAGAAGTTAAGAGGTAAATGTCCAAAAAACCCTCAGCTTCAAAGCTGAAAAATGAACACAGGTGGGTACGGTTTAGGCACCTCACTCGTACCCCCATCATACAACTAGTACCCCTAACTCGTACCCCAGACAGTACCTCAAGGGCTTGACACTGTTAATGATGTGATTTTCCCTACTCTTCTCGTACCCTCTCCATACGACTTATATGGAGTCTGTTCATACCTTGGACAGTAAATGACCTACCACACACTGATTATCATATTACTTGAGCTACCCAGTCGTACCCATATCATACGACTAGTAATCTTGAGTTGTATAATGGCTAGAGAGTTCAAAACCAAGGAAATTTGTAAGGGTCAAACTCAGGGTGTTTCAATTCTCCCCCACTTAGACCATTCCTCCTCGAATGATGGGTAAAGGCAAGTACAAGCATGATTTACACCCCACCACCTCAGCTCTAACCTTTAACTAAGTTAGAAAACAAAGATACAAGGAAGTCAATCTTTCCTTTAACAAAGTTTGAAAACAAATGTATGACGAATAACACATATCTTCACTATGAATTCCCAAAGAAGAAAATAGGAACGGATACTTGCACTTTATGTTCTCTTCCGCCTCCCAAGTAGCCAATTCAAAATTGTGGTTCCTTAATAGAACCTTTACCAAAGCGACGTCCTTGGTCCATAACCGATGAACCTACCGATCCAAGAACTCAACTGAGATCCCCTCATAAGACAAGGAATTCAAAATATCAATATCCTTGAAAGGAACGATTTAAGACGGATTACCCATACACTTTCTCAACATAGAAACATGGAACAATAAATGAATAGAGATCAAGCTAGAAGGAAAATCCAACTCATACGCAAAATCAAGTACGGACCAACATACCAGGGACTGAGCTTCCCCTTCTTCTCAAACCGCATCACTTCATTCATGGGAGACACCTTCAGAATACCTTATCCCCAAACTCAAACTCCAACTCCCTTTGCCCCATATCTGCATAGGACTTTTGGAGACTTTGGGCGGCCTTAAGCCTATCCTAAATCACCTTCACCTTCTCTCTGGCTTGGTGAACCAAATCTGGGCCAAACATCTCTACCTCACCAATCTTGAACCACCCAATAGGAGACCTACACCTCCTACCATACAAGTCTTCAAACGGAGCCATTCCAATGCTAGAGTGGTAGCTATTATTATAAGCAAACTCCATAAAAAGTAAGTGATCAACCCAACTACCACCATAATCAATCACACAAGAACGAAGCATATCCTCCATTGTCTAAATAGTTATTTCTATTTTCCCATCCAACTGTGGGTAAAAAGCAGTACTAAGACTCACCTTGGTCCCCAAACCTTTTTGAAATGACCGCTAAAAGTGAGTTGTAAACTGTGTACCGTAATTTAATCTCTTAGAGGTACAACCTGGCATAATTCTCAACCAAGAAGTTAGTCCTACTATCAAGAAGTGAGCCAACTTTGTCATCCTATCCATAATGACCCAAATCAAATCAAATTAATTCTAAGACCGAGGAAGATCAGTAACGAAATCTCTATTGATCACTTCCCACTTCCATTCGGGCAACTCAATTTCTTGATACAATTATCCATGCCTATATGCTTATCTTTTACTTGGTAACACACCATGAATTTAGCCATAAAGTTGGCTAAATCCTTCTTCACACTGTTCCACTAATACATCTTCTTAAGGTCATGATACATTTTCATCGATCCAGGATAAACAAAATAGCACAACTCATGCGCCTCAGCAAAGATCCTCTCTCACAAACCATCTACATCGAGAACACATAATATCCCTTGGTATTGCAAAGTACTATCACCACTAATCTCAAAGGCCATCACCTTCTGCCCACCAACATCACCCTTGATCCTCATCAACACAGGATCCAACACTTGTTTCTCCTTAATTTTAGCACTAAGTGACGATTGTCCAACTTTTTAAACGAACACAGCACCATTCTTAGAGTCCAAGAGATTAACTCCAACGTTAGCCAAATGGTGAATGTAATTCACCAACACCCGTTTCTCATTATCCACATAAGCTAGACTGCCCCATAGATAACCTGCTAAGAGCATCAACAACAACATTAGCTTTACCTGGATGGTAGTGAAGACATATGTCATAATACTATAAAAGCTCAAGCCATCTCCTTTTCCTTAAAAGCTCAAGCCATCTCTTTTGCCTGAGATTAAGATCTTTTTGAGTAAACACATACTGCAGTCTCTTATGATCAGAAAATATATCCACGTGCACCCCATATAAAAGAATGAAGCCAGATTTTCAATGCGAACACCACAAGTAACAATTCAAAATCATGAGTTAGATAATTTATCTCATGCACCTTCAAATACCTAGAGGCATAAGCTATCACCTTACCATGCTACATCAGAACATGTCCAAGCTCGCACGAGATGTATTATAAGAAACCATAAACCCATCGGTGCCTTCAAGCAAAGTCAAAACTGGAGCCAAAGTTAGCTTATCCTTCAGCTTCTCAAAACTACCCTTACAAGCTTCAGATCGCAAATGCTTTAACTTTTTCTGAGTCAACTTAGTCAATGGGGCAGATATAGAAGAAAAACTCTCTAGAAACCTTCTGTAGTATCCAGCTAAACCTAAGAAACTCTGAATGTCGATAGGAGTTGTAGGTCTGGGACACTTCTTAACCACTGCAACCTTCTGTAGATCTACCATGATCCCTTCACTAGAAATGATATGACCCAAAAAAGTGACAACATTCAACCAGAACTCATATTTAGAAAATTCAGTATACAACTGTGATTCTTTAAAGGTCTGCAACACCGCACAGAGGTGATAGGGATGATCTACCTCACTCTTGGAGCATGCCAAGGTATAATCTATGAACACAATAATGAATAATTCTAGAAATGGATGGAAGGCCCTATTCATCAAATCCATGAATGTCATCGGGGCATTAGTCAACCCAAAAGTCATAACCAAAAATTCAAAATTCCCATACCAAGTATGGAAGGCAGTCTTAGGGATATTCTCCTCCCTAATATTGAATTGATGATACTCGGATTGAAGATAAATCTTGGAGAAATACTTAGCACCCTGCAAATGATCAAACAAATCATTTATCCTTAGAAGGGGATACTTATTCTTTACCATTACCTTATTCAACTGCTGATAATTAATACACACCTGAAAGGAACCATCTTTGTTATGGATGAATAACACCGGTGTACCCCACGAGGATACACTAGGATGGATTAAACCCTTATCTAAAATATCCTTGAGTTATTCCTTTGGCTTCCTCAACTCTAAAATCTCTCTATCAGGAGAAACACTAAGAAGACCATCAAGTAAGACCTCAGGAAACTCATTTACCATAGGGACAAAATACAAAGAAGGACCCTCGGAGTTAGAATCTTTAACTCGGACTACATGATAGAGACACCCCTTATAGATCAACCTCCAAACTCTAACATATGATATGAATTTCCTCTTAGGAGATAGGGAACCACCTCACACTTAATAACCAACTCATTAGGGAATTAAAAGAGAACCTTACAGGTTCAAAAATCTATAGAAGCATAGCACGAGTGACTAGTCCATCCCCAATATGACATCAAAATCCACCATATCTAACTCAAAAAGATCCACCACAGTTTCTTTACTACCAACAGATACAACACACCCTATATAGACTCTTCTAGCAATCACAGAGTCACCTAACAGGGTAGAAAAAGAAAAAGAGTCTAAAATACACTCCAGACCAAAACTAAAATGCACAGCCATAAATAGGGCCAGATAAGAGAGAGTGGACCTCGAATCAAGTAGATAGTACACATATCGAGAGAAATATTTCAATATACCAGTCATGACATCAGGCGAAGCCTCAAACTCCTATCAAGTAGTGAGAGCATAGAGAAAGTTTTAACCAATGCCAAAGCCAGATGGTGCACCCTTTGGTGCCAAAGCTGAAAGGGAGGCAATAGGAACCTTGTTTTCCCCAGAGGCAACCTTACCAACAAGAAAATTTCTAAGCATGTTCCCTGGCTGACCGTAGTTAAAGCACTTGTCCCTTCTCTCATCATAGAAATACCGATGCAAGCAACCATAGAATCAGCAAGGAGAATATAATGGAGCTAATTAGGCCTCACTAGCCTGATATTAGGCACCCTATTCCCTAAATTTTTTGACACCATGGAAACACCTATCACCGAATGACTGGGTAGAAAGTACTAGCTTTTGAGTAAGACCTAGAACTGCCCTGCCATCCCCGCCACTCGACCTGCTTCTTCTTCTCTTTCTCCACCTGTTGTATGTATACCACCAACCTAGAGATATTCATGTCCTTAATCAACAAGGATGCTTTACTTTTAAAGATCAATTCACGAGATAATCCCAAAGCGAATTTCCTCATTCTTTCCCTTATACCAGAAATCAACTCCAAAGCATATTGCGACAACTGGTGAAACTTCAAGGAATACTCCTTGACTGATATCTTACCCTTATTTAGATTAACAAACTCTTCCTCTTTCACTTCCCTCAACTCCTGAGAAAGTAAGCGGCCCAAGAAAGCATTAAAAAATTCTTCTACGGAGATGACTCAACACCATCACCCTTTGACTGTTCCCATTCCTCATACCATTGGAACACCATATCCTTTAGATGATGGGCGGCAAACTCTATGTCCTCCAAATTTATGGCATGCATAACTAGGAAAATCTTTTCCATTTTATCTAGAAAACCTTGAGGATCCTTCTCCACCTTAAAACCTATAAAGGTCGGAGGGTTCATCCTTATGAACTGGCCAGCCCTTGTGGCCTTAGAAAATAGAGTAACAGGAACACCACTCTCAGATTGAGTAGCTACCAACTAAGCCAACATATGAATAGACTAACAAAACTCAGTGTTTGTCACTTCAGTATGAGGAGCTTGAGATGAACTAGAGGGAATTAGTGGAACTCCAAAACAATCTAGAACTAGACCCCTAAACTAGGTATGGATCCCATGAGTAGAGCGTGTCCAATTAGCATTATCCCCAATTGGGACAGAGGAGTTCCCGTGAGCTTCAGATCATTAAGGTATGATGTGAAAAGAGAACAAATGAAATTAGAGAAGAATTCAAGACTTAGACTTGACATCTTAAAAGTAGAACAAAAAAATAAAAACATTCCTTAATGCCCTATAGCCTCTCCCTTTTGAGTGTGGTGCGCTACACACCCATAAAATAGACCCTACATGACACGACTTTGTGGACTCCTAATTGACCATGAACCTAGGGCTCTGACACCAATATAACATGACCCGAACATTCCCTCACTTTAATATGGGATTTGAGTCCCAAAACAATATTTTTTTCCCTTAAATTCATATTTCACTCAAAATTCAAAACATTTCTTCTCATGAACACAAACCCTAGCACTTCAAGCTTCAAGTTCAATTCTCAAGAAATCCCTCAACAACTTCTAAAAATTTGTCAATTGAGGTATGTTAAGTGTTCATCCTTGGGTCCCTTCCACCCCTTGGAGTCCAAGAACCTTTTTCAAAGCTTGAGTATGACTTTTCTTGATTTAGATCATATTATGTCCATATGTGTGTTGTAATTTGAGTGTCAAGTCATGAATATGTGAATTTCATATGGAATAAACTAATACGTATGTTGGTTAATGTAAATATTATGTTGAATCCCCTAAATTGTGAATTTAATGTTAAAGTCATCATATGTTAGCATGTTGATCATTCCCATGTACAAGGTTATGCCTTCCAAGTGTTTGATAAAGTAACTAAATGATTAAAATTTAAATTGTGACTGTTGTTATGCTTGAAAATTTATGGTATGGTCCTATTGATAATGATATCGAGTCTTGGGGTTATAATACCCGAAATATAGTTTTTTACCTAGTTTACAATAGTCATAGAAAGGTTCCAGTCAAATCATGAGTAGTAGTACTCAGTCAGTTAACAGGGCCAGTGTGAATTTAGTCAAGCCTAGCCTAGTTTAGTGCTCAGTGTTAGTTCAGTTAGGAGTAGGATTTAGCACCGAGCAAACCCAGGGATGGAGGCTTCCTGCCAGTTTAGGGTGTGACCCTTAGTAGCAATCCCTGGGTTATAGAACTACGTAGATAATATAGGTTAATATGTATTCCTGCCAGTCTAGGGTTGAAATACATATTTACATCTCATGAGTCTTCTTGCCAAATTAGGGTTGACCCAGCCATTGTTAGTAACCCGTGGCACGTACTAATACCCTTCCAAGTGGGGTTATAGGTTGGACCCCAATCAGTCTATATTGGGGCATGTTGGTTAGATAAAATCTCCCACAGTTTCAGTTTTAGTACTTAGTTCAGAATTCAATTCAGTCTTACTTGACCATAGCATATAGTTTACCAGTTATATAGCTATGAGATTTCAATATCTCATATTTTTGGCTACTTCCGAACTTGTATATAGGTGGTCATGCATTCGCAGTCTTTACAATTTTTATGCATTCTTACTCAGTACCTCATGTTATACATTCAGTCAGTTATTACTCATGAACATAAACCCGTGCATATCAGCCTAACCTCATTGAGCATACCAGTATATTCAAAAGTACTAAACGCACACTCTTTTGTTGAGTTATGATGTCTGATATCATAGGTTCAGATGCTTGGATTCCCAATCGTACTTAGACTTTCCATTGCATCAGCAGTAGCAGCCGTGGTGAGTCCTCTTCTTTTGAGGATGAGTTATCTTATGTTCAGTTATGTCAGTACTTCAGTTATTTAGTCAGTCGGAGTTAGTTAGGATCAACTCCACGTCAGACAGTTTAGAAAATTTCAGACTAGTACAGATAATTGGTTAGTTTTCAATTATGATTATCAGTTGTTTGTCAGTATATTTCCAAACGTTTTAAACCATAATTCAGTATTAATTTCAATAATTAAAACCTTATGGAATTTCAGTTGAAATTTCTCATATGCTGTTTATCAGTTTTATTCAGTGCTCACAGCAAGTACCAGCGCATAGGTTAGCTTGTGGTCTCATGGGACCATAAGCACTGTTTGGCCTCCAGGGTGTACTCCCAGGTAGTTATATCTACACACCCTTAAAAGATACTCTACTTGATATGGCTTTATTGACTTCCAAGTTACCATGAACCTAGGCCTCTGATACCAATCTGATATGACCCGAAGCAGGGCCTAGTCGTGTGGAGTGCCTGAAGTCTAACAAGGATCGTAGACCACCCCCAATACCCAACCATAACCGCCCTATATCCCATATCAAATGAATTTCGACCGTATGAAAATATAAAATAATTAAACTCAAAGATCATAATAGAATTCATAACCCTAACCAACCAACAATACAATCAAATATCCAACCGGTGTCAACCCTTATACACATACCAATGCCAAGGTTGACACCAATAATGACACCGCTCATGCCAATAGTAGTCACACAAAGCCTCTAACCAAAAACAAAGAACATCCGATCGGTACATGCCCTCGTCCATAGCCAAAACCAAAGTCCATGAAATAACAAAAGTATCTAGAGAATCCCAAAACATAAAATGGAGTCTTCCATAGTATGAAAGCTCACCACTTCAATCTGACACAAGCTTATCCCCAAATACAAGTCATTGAGAAAGATGAGTAGTATGGTCGGTTCTTGCATTGA
This sequence comes from Capsicum annuum, assembly GCF_002878395.1. Classification (NCBI taxonomy): domain Eukaryota; kingdom Viridiplantae; phylum Streptophyta; class Magnoliopsida; order Solanales; family Solanaceae; genus Capsicum; species Capsicum annuum. Next base: position 12,634,897 of record NC_061120.1, on the reverse strand, counting down.
GTGGGGATACATTGCCTAAAGATGGGTTAATGGGTGAATGGTAGCATGTACTCTAGAATAAGGATAAAATAATGACATCATTCAAAACCAAAGTAAATAACCAAATGAAATCACATACATATATACATATATATCATGCCGGGAAAGGGAACCAGGTTTATCATGCATTTATAACTTTAGCTTGGGCTGTGTAGCTGGACCATCCTAAAACCACCCATGGGCTATTTGGGTCCAATGTTAACCCCTGGATGGGCTCCAGGCGTGTATCCACATGAACTGGAGATATCATAGGGGTAAGGGATTTTCATGTACCTTTTGCCCTCCATGATACATATATACAAGTATAAAGTTAGGGGATTCCCATGCACCCCACAAGTATATGGTCACTATAAACAACCCATATGTCGGCAAATATGAGTTTCCAGTGTCCATCTATTGGACTCATATCTTCACAATTTTCTATCACAACACGCCATTATTGATCATTTAAAAACTTTAGCACTTAACCAAACCACCGATTCCAGAGTTACTTACCAAGGCATTATGAAGTGGTATCATTATAGCAACTATAGCTTGCAAATAATGTCATTAGCAAACACTTAGGGGATTCCCATGTACCCCATAGGATTTCTAATTAATCAAAACCATAGATACCAAGGACTTTCTAAATCACTTAATTCAATCAAACTATTTAGGGTTGTATTACCATATTATGCAATGCAAGGTTTTCAATAAAAGTCAAACTATGTAAAGAAAACATTCTAATCAAACTTGTTGAGGGCATAGAGTAACCAAAACCAAAACCAAGGACCAATTAACCATTCCTATGAAACCACATGTTTAAACCAATATTATAAAATGAAATAAAACCATAAATAGATCATGGGAAATATGATCCAACTATTAGTAACCAAAACCCCAACAGATATATTTCAAAACCAACACAAACCCACAATTACGCCATGAAAACCATTAAGTAAAATATGTTTTTAGTTTGAAATAACAATGAGGAAAGAGTAACATACATTAGATACCAAATAAGATGGAGAGATTTACTCTTGAAATCCCCTAATTGAATCACCTTGAGAAAACCCTAGACCTTTCTTAAACCAAAAGCTTGAGAGATATTTAATAGTGATTTAAGAGTGTTTGACTTGGGAATAGCAGGTTAATAAAGTCCAAGATTGTTTTAAGTCGTGGGGTTAAAAGAGTTTAAGAGGGGAAATGTCCAAAATATTCCCAACTTAAGCTATAAAAATCCCGTAGATGGGTACGGTTGGACCTCTCCACTCGTACCCACATCATATGAGTGGTACCATTCACTCATACCTAAGACAAAAATTTGGACTCTATATTCTGTCCAACATACGATACCCCTTACCCAAATCGTACCATCACCATATAAGAAGTACCCACCTAGTACCCTAAGCAGAATGTCAAGGCTAGATAATGAACAACATATGGTTTGGACCCTACCTCTCGTATTATGTACATACGACTCTTATGATATCCATATTTACCTAGGACAAAAAATTAAAAAAATACTGAGCAACATAAGACTAAGGCCCCAAAACCATACCAACATCATACGACAAGTAAGCCTGAGTCATACTATGATCAGAAAGCTCAAACTCAAAAAAATTCTAGGGACCAGAGCCTAGGATATTTCAAGAGGTTAGTATCTATTGAGAGTAAGTCTAGCTCGAAATATGGGAGTTTCAAAAAAATAAATTATCATGCTTCATAACATGTTGTGGAAGCAAATTCACCAATGCGAGGTGATATAACTAAGAGTAAGAACCCTGGTATCCAAGATAGTACGAGATAGAAAATGGAGGGTTCATCCAAAATCTATAATGAAAGATTGGAAGCCACTGGGAGTCAGAGTATGAAAAGGTCTTTATTCTAAAAAGTCAAAATCATCATATCTAGGCTAAGCAAGTACCCTTAAATGGAAAGAACATTCAAAATGTATGATCTAGAATGCACCACCAGAGGAGAAGAATCATATTATTCAATTTATGCAAACTATATAATGTTCTTAGAGAATATGTGCAAGAAAGGAGAGAGGGCCATGGAGATGCCAAACATGGATCGGATACCAGTGCAAGGGGTGATGGTGGATGTTTCTAATCTTACTATTAACAAATTTTTATATGGAGTGGATTTCATAACTCTAATATCTACTCCTATATTCTCTCGTAGGTTGAATAACAGAGTTATCAATGCCCTTGGTTAGACCAATGTTAGCAGAAGGAGAGCCGAAGATGGTAAATAACCCAAGTGCTAGAATTATGAAATATACATTATCTCATATGGCAAAGTTCTGATGGAGAGTTATGTAAAGAAGAATGATGCCAACACCAGGTAACAATATATTGGATGATGATAGGGTAGTTTTGGTATCAAGTCTTATGTTTGGGCTCCCATTAAATTTTGGAGAGATAATTGCAGCTGGAATCAAAATTCGAGCAATAAAGATTGATATAGCTTATCCTTTTCCTTATTTGATCACTAGGCTATGTGAGGAAGCTCATGTTTCTTTTGATTTCAAGGCTGGACAATGAGGTAAAGGTAGTAAAGACATATAATTTTGATTAGAGAGATAAAATTCAACCTGCATTAAGTTTAGGTAAGGGAGATAGTTTGGGATATAATACTCCAACAACAAAAGAAAGTCAAGCACTTGCACCTATATCCTAATCTTTATAAGGTTTACAAACTTCATTAGCAGAATCTTTTCATACTACTTCATCAGCAGGTACAGTGCCTACACCTGAAATTGAAAAACAGTAATAATCACAACTTTTATTTCTGAGTATGCTCTCACCCCTAAAAAATTTAAAAAGATAGTCAAATAAGCAAAGAGATTTGATGCTCAGTTAAAGTTGTTCACAAAACAATTTGATCCATTTATTGACAAAAAAATCAAAGAATTTATGGCGCCTTATGCAAATATTCATAGGCGCACTAATGATATGGAATGTCAAATTAATGAGAGATTAAGTGAGATGACTGTTACCGATCTTACTCTATTTGAGGCATCATTTGAAAGAGAAAAAGCGGATATTACAGCTCTATAGAGAAGACAAATATTGACATTCTCAGTCCCGACAGATGTGGAATCAGAAAAAGAGGAAGAGGTGTTATATGATATCACTGGGAAACCAGTTGATTCAAAAAGAAAAGGCAAACATAAAAAAGTGAGAGTGAAGAGAAGAAAAGGATTGAAAATAAAAAGAAGAATAATAAGAAGAAAGAGAGAAAAGATTTGAAAGAAGTGATAAAGAAATTGAAGAAAGCAGATAAACCAAGAGAAGAAGCATTGGGGGCTAAAGCTGTGGGAGCCTCCGTAACTGGACCACCCAAAGAAGTGGTACTATTGATACTGTTAGGTAGTACTCTACTCCACCAACCAATATTGTGAGTGCACCAGTGGAACTTGGTACTATTATTGATGTTCCTACTATTACTGATATAGCCGTACACTTAGTACCGCATGACACAAGCGCCTAGGACACTGCAGGTATGTCCTCACCCATGTTATTTAATTTCAGCAATAATGTATTGAGGACAATGCATGGTTTTTATTGTAGGAGTGGGGGTACTTGAAACCTTAAGGGTTTATTGCCTATGTTTTATTCCATTGTGCGCTATTTAGAGAATCGGCATGTTTAGGAGTTTTAGTATAGTTTTATTTATTTATTTAATTTTTATTTATTTTTATTTTTTACAAGTATTTTCACACCCTTTTTTAATCATTAACTCCTCTACGGTAGCCACCCTCAACTTAGGTAATTTTCCTGAGTTGATGTGTATGATGCCCAAAGAGAGGACTGGACCAAAATAAAGGTTCAGCTGTGAAAAAAGAGAAAAGTGGTCAGGTTATGAAACAAATATAGATATTATGGCTCAAATAGGGATCAAGAAAGATTTACTAAAAATCATTTGGGTTGTTCATTTGTCTAAGTGGACTACCTTTAAAAAAAATGGCATGTGATCATTTCTTAGATATCTACTTACGACTTAACAGAATGACCTAAGCAAGTTCTAAATGCATGCACACAATAAGAAAGTAGTACAAAGACCTCACACACTCATGGCATAGAATCATAATGCCATCACTAACCAGTCAATTAATACTCAAGTTTAAGTAGAGGTTTCCATATTTGTATACTGGCGTAAACAGATATGGTTTTCCCATGTATCATTTAAGCATCAATCACACACAACAAAATAGATTTTGATGGGTCCATAATTTCAAAATATGGAAAACAACATTTATTATTCATTCATGTTCACTCTTTTTGCATTCATAATACATAAACCACAAAGGCAAATGAAGAAAGCAAATGACTAATCAAGAAAGTAGCTAAGTGTGCAAGTACAAAGGGTGGGCTAAGTCACTAATCCCAAATTTACCTTTCCAGCACTTAAGCCTTTAATACAAGCCAAGAAAACCCTGTACTGATCTTAGGTAACTAGTAGATGACCCAAACGAAATGATAAGGGCAAGCCTATGGAATTATAGGTCCACAATTCATAACTTCTTTGTGAGGGTGAGAGATTTGATTCCTAGTTCCAAAAAAAACTAAAAGTAACATTCGGTGCAAGGAACTTCCTTTGTTTAGTGAGGGCATAAGAATGGTACTTGTGATTGCTACTATTTGGTCAAATACCCTAAGTATAGGTAATACTTTGCTTGTTTGAACTTTGAAGATAAGCATGGAATCTTGTTACCACTTGGCAAAAAGATCACATTCTTATTAACGTTTGAATTGAAAATAGAAATGCTATTTTATTCATTGATGCTCTATTGTGTACAGAGTACTATATTATATTGTTTCTTGAGGACAAGCAAGTTTTTTAAGGTGAGGGCATTGATGTGTTGGCTTCTTGACATCATATTTGAGGCTTTTAACTTAGAATAATTTTGAGTTCTTAAGCAACTTGTGTTATTTTTAATTATTTTTTGTTTATTTATGCAGGGAAAGTTAAGATTTGAGAACACCAAACAAAACAAGAATAAAAAGTTATTTTGGTGACTAGATGTGATAAGCCATTAGCCAAGTAATAAGCCATCAACTCTTATCGTTAGCCTAAAATAGTATATAAAAACTTAAATGATGTTTATCCTGACAAGTCATTAGCCAGGTGATAAGCCATCAGTCTTGTCATCAGCTAAGTCATAAACCATCAGTCTCGTCGTCAGCTAAGTGATAAGCAATAAGCCTCATCGTCAGCTAAGTTATAAGCCACCAGCTTTTGTCATTAGCCTGAGGCAGTGTCCAGCTGCTAAAGAATTTAAGTAATAACTTGGCTAATAAGCTACCAACTAAGTGATAAGCCATCAGCCTCGTCATCAACTATTGTGTTCAAAAGTTTTGTGTTTTAAATTTTAAATGTTGAATTGTAAGGATATAAATAGTAGCTTTTAGATTTTCCTTGGCATGTTGGACTATCTTAAAAAATGTTAGTTTATGTTTTGGAATTAAAGTTCTGAGTTCATCATTTTAATCAAGTTTTTGGGGGAATTCTAGTGAATCTTTAAAGGAGAAGAACATTTGATTTCATCTTTTGTAAGCATAACTCTTTCTTATGAATTATGAATTTATCTTGTGCAATCTTCTTTAAAGTCGTGAGGAACTAAACCCCACAACTAGAGTTGTAGGATCTATGGTTAATACATTCGTTATTGGTTAATTTGGGTTAGATTTGAATAATTGTGGGATTCATCTTGGTAATTCTACTATGTTAGTTTTTTTTCTATTGGTTACAAACAATAGAACATCCTTAGATTTGTTTGCTTGAAATAAGAAATAAATTAAAGGCAGTGAATTACCAACGGGGACATGGAAATATAAGTTTTTCATCTAATGGTTAATGTTGTAACAAGATTAATCAACTCGAAATATAATCAACACGAATAGTAAGTTTCTCTAAGTTTGGAAGAATCAGGGAACTTAATATCTAAGTAGGTTGAAAAACACTTAGATAAATTTTAGATGTTGATAATTTGGTGTTCCCACAAGTCAAGAGAATCGTATTACTTAACTGCTAATTTAAATTGATATTAATAATAGTGATCACAACTCTAGTTCGAATTCACTACTGGTTTGAAATTGCATAAAATTAACTTTGAGTTTATGAGCAAAATCGAAATGTTAACTACAAATCGTTATGATAAAACCCCCCATTTAAAGGAAACTATTGACTATTAGTCAGTTAAATCACAAATTATTTTAATCAACACCTGAGGGATTCGACCCCAACCTAGTTGGGTTTATATCTGACAGCGACCGCTTACACTTTCAAACAAAAGTTGTAACTTGGGTGTATCAGTCATCAATATGATCAACTAGTGTTTCCACATTCTCAATGGGTACATCATTAACAAGATTAAACTATAACGAGACTCATATATAAATAAGCTACTACTCCCACTTAGTGTGCTCCTAGCCACACAACCATCATTCGCATGTACAAAAGTGTAAGAGTTAGCTATTTTACTTTGAAGTTCTTGAGAATATTCTTCTTTGCCTTCATGTGAAGATATCTCACAAGCCTTTGAAGCATCTAAGATTTCCCTCGTTGAATCTTCAAAAGGAATCTTCTCTTTTAGCTCTTTTTCTCCTCCACTTGCATATTGGTACCTACGCACATGTCCTTGTTAAAATAAGGAAAATAATGTTAGCTCGGTTTGTGTCAACCCCTTCATTTCACTCCTCATAACCTCTTTTTTTTGTCTCTTAGGTCTCCACCTTGCACTTCCTTACTCTTCTCAATCTTTTATCTCCTAATTTTTTTAGGCTTGGAGTAAGTAGTCACATCTCTTTGGGATTTGGGAAGAATGGATGGAAAGAGATGATTTCCCTATTGGTCCTCTACAATCTTAGGCCAATTTTGTACATTTGGAACCTTATTTTGTGCAAATGAATTGGCACCTAAGCATAAATATCCATGTTCCAAGGGAAAGATGTCACACCACACCTCCTCATAGTACCCACATAGGGTGAAGGAAATCTTCACTTTCACGGAAACCCTATACCCATTCAAGAAGTATGGAATAAGTAGAGGCTTTCGAGGTATCCTTAGATGGTCAATCATAGGTGGAATGATATAGTTTTTATAGCACCAATCATCTAGCATAAGGAGGCATCTTGAAACCCCACAAATGATTACCTTTTCAGAGTGAACATTTCTTCTTAGACAACAATTATAAAGCTTGGTATACCCCATTAGTACATGGGTACCCCTCATGAGTTATTTTAAGGCACTCCATGTTTGGCCAAACATCCTTATGGATTCCCACCACAACGGTGTCAAACCTTGAATATGTTTAAGGGCACAGATAGCTCTTTTGACTTCACTCATATCATAATCCATGAAGATCCTTTTCACACTCCCATTCCCAATAAATATATTCATTGGTACCCGACTCTCTTATAAATATGGGGAAAGTAGGAAGATCTTGACTCCTATTATACTCTCCATATCGAACTTGGGTCCTATTTCCACATGTTTGGGCACTAGAACATAAATTTTAAGATGTAACATCCCTCGGCTTTAGAGATGCACATTCTTTTGGTCCTATGGAGCAACCTCTACTATAGTTGTAACACCCTGAATCTGGTACCCATAATACTACGCGGTGCCTATGACCCCGAAGGACCACAAGCTAACCCATGGCTGATATCTGTAATTGAGCACTGAATAATATATTGAAATTATGCAAAATACGTAAAAGTTGTAAGGTCATAAGGTTCGAAACTGAATAAACATCTGATAAAACAATGTCTAAAATTGATATAAAAAATACCAAAATAAATCTGAAGTAACTGTCTGGCATGCTATAGTCTGAAAGCCTCTAAACTAAACTGAATAAGGAGTTGAAGGAACATGTCTCCAACTAACTCCATCTACTGATACTGGACTGAGATAATAAATAATAATAAAGCAATCATATCATCCTCGAATGATGAGGACTTACTACAAATCTACTGCTGCTGGAATCTAAAATGCTACTGATGCTCTGGAGCTCGTGCTTCTAAACCTATGGTATAAACCACCATAGCGCAAATGCGTCAGTACATTGAATGTACTGGTATGCAAGTGAGGTAGGCTAAATTCAAGGGTTCATATGCATGAACAATACTAGTTGAATGAATAACATGAACATGAGAATACATACACGAATACATAACTTTAACTGAGATCGTGATAATGTTGACTCATGAATTCTAATAATATATATATATACTGATATCTGAGTACTGATACTGGGAAACTGAATGACTAAGTCTATTGAGTACTGAGGAACTGATATTATATTACTGGTAAAGGAATGACTGTTTCTGATAGTTTTGATTATGAAGAACTGGTCTAATTGACTGTATCTGACAGTCCTGAAATTGAATACTGATAACATGAGTTTTGTATAATTAATATAATATTAACTGGATTTGTGATAACATAATTACTGAGTATGAGTACTGATAATATGAGTGACTGTACCTGACAGTCCTGATACTGATGGAACTAGCTGAGTTTCGTACTGGACTGAGTTGACTGTATCTGATAGTCCTAGATTTTTATAGAACTAAACTGAGTTCTATTTCTAAGACTGGATCTGAAACTGAGACTGTGGGAGGTAATCATCTAACCAACATGCCCCGAAATTGAACTGATGGGGTCCAACCTGTAACCCCAGCTGGAAGGGTGTCAATACCATGCCACGAGTAAAGACAAGCTATGAGGTAACCCTCTCTGATAGAAAGCTCTTCTATCAACCCTCCTATAGGAATAACCCCTAACGAGATGTATTAGTAGCCCTACGCATAGGGGTACATCTCAACCTTCACTGGCTACATAGTTCTGGAATACAAGGATTGCTTCTAAGGATCACACCCTCCACTAAATAACAGGTGAGTCCCCATCCTTGGGTTCACTCAGTGATGAATCCTGCTCTCAACTGAATAGACACTGAACTGATTAACTGAACTGAACTGATACTAATGGTATTTTTTAATGAAGCTAAACTGAGTTCACTGAGTTTCATTGACTAATGAAATGCTACTGAGACCTGAGGACTAACTGAGGGTACTGAAGTTACTTAGATTTACTGGGAATACTGAAGTTACCGAGATTATTGAGTACTGAGATCACTGAGATTATTGAACTACTGAGATTTCTGAGATTTCTTGAAGAGACTGGACTGATACTAAATTTACTGAGTTTTCCTGAGTCATGAGACTGACTAAATTCTACTGATCATGGCTTGACTAAGATTATTGTGAAAACATGACATGGCTGTAGGTACACAGCTAAATTGTCTGGTATAAGTACCCCCAGGACTCGATATAATGAAACTGACAAGGCTTGACACTTTTGATCACATGACCAATATGAACAATTCATAATTTCATAGTTGGGGATTTCATGAAGCACATGATCATCATAATATTGTACATGGATAGTAATGCGTATAAACATGGCATAATTTCATGGTTCTAATCTTATGAACATCTCTTCAAGCAATCACATTGCATAGGTTTTGCATGGGAATCATCTTAATCAAGTAGGTATAGTATAACGTAAGAGGCATGACATGATCTTGACACATGAAAACTAAGTACTTGATCATTATTCATTCATTGGGGCATATTATCAAACACCTTGCATGCACACTTAGGGCATGGGTATGATCATCAATTTACTATAACATGGTTCTACAATTTAACTCAATTACATGAATTTTAACCCAATACTAACATAGTTTCATGAAAAACATGATAAAGATGCAATCTTGGCTATCATACAACAATAACAACATAAACATAATCAATTCAAAATAAGAACATCATGACATATAGTTTAAAGTAGGATTCTTGAGCTTCATGGACGAAAGGAGTCCATGAATCAACACTGTGCATATCTTAGTTCTTGATTCTATGAAGATTAACGAAGAGATTCTTGAATTTGAGTCTTGGATTTGAGTTCCCAATTGAAAACACTAGCTCATTCTTGAGAGAAACTTAAGAGAAACAATATATTTTGGGTGAAATATGGCTGAATCACATGTTATTGGGTTTATATAGGGGTGGAAAATTGACCCTTTTAACCCTTGGACGTGTATTTTAATTCTGTGAAAATTTCCTGATTTTCATCCTTGGCACGACGCGCCACTATCGCGCCAAGTCACTGGAAAGTGACAAATGGGAAATTGCACGGTGGCGCGATACGGAGCTATCGTGTTGCCACTTTGTTTGCGACCTCGAAGTTTTGCGCGACGCGCCACTATCGCGGAGCAACACTGAAAGTTGACAATTGCCATTTAAGCTAGCTCCGCGACACGTTGATGGCTCAAGTGATACACTGTCTCACTAAAAAAGCTCTAACTCTCGGCCGGGTGTCGGATTTGGGCAAATTTTGTAACGATGGAAAGCTTATTCAATATTCCACATGATAAAAAGTGAAAATCTTGAAAATACCACATATATAAAAGTAGATTCATCTATGAAACAAGTCTTTAACATTTCTGGGACGATGTTAAGCTAGGTAGAAGTATGGGGTATTACAATAGTTAGTATAACCATTCACACCACTTCAACTTTACTACAAGGTGAGGAATATTATTCTTTATAATCCACATGCACACTCTTACCATGACTCTCATAAGATTTTTAAATAAATGGGTTATACCTTACATTACCTCTAGGCTCAGAGTAGGAAGTATAATACTTCTCTCATACTCCATCTCCCTCACAAGAACCATCACAAGGCTCTTTATCATCTCAATACTCACTATAAGAACTAGGGTCATCATTCATCTCATAGTCTTCTTCGGAGTGGTGGCCCTGATTTTCATCCATATCTTTATCATGGCTATATTCTTAGCCTCCATAATCTCCCTCTTCTTCATAATCATAACTATCTCCACCGCAATCATAGTCTCCTATGTCGTAGTCACAAATATCCGAGGCTATCAAAAACATACTTTCTTATATCACCTTGTACTACAAAATGAACAAACAAGATTAGTAGTAAAGCTCCTCACCAACACTCTTATGAATCTCACCTTTGTGATTCTCACAATTGGAGCGGCGAATGTTTAAAGTTTCTTATACTTCGGTGATAAATAAGGTGTCCATCTCTACTTGCGGCCGGAGTGGATTCTTGTTTGAACGACTCAAAGAAATAAAATCTACTTATAGACTTGAATCAAATAGTTATGACAAAATAAAAACTAGAAAAGCTCAAAGAAATAGGATGATGAAAGAAAACGGACTCAAGCACTAATCACAACTAAGTAAGTTGATTAATAGTTGCTAATTAGCAATTAAAATCAAAGAAAAGATGAATAAGAATCAAGAAATGAAACTACATGAATCAACTTGAGCATAAAGGGAATTAAGAAGATTTGAGATGTGTTTTTGGATACACCAAAACAGCTTAGTCGCACCCCAATGCATGTCAAACACTAGAGGAATTGTTTTGACCTGCTTAAGCAGGTCCACCGCACCTCAAGTGCAAACCAGGACATAAGGAAATGGTTTGATATGCCTTGGGGCTTCTACAAAAGCTTCAATGCAGGTCCAAAGCAGCTTGGATGCATGTCAGCCGCCAACTTGCACAAGGGGCAGAAAATGAACTTCTTATAGTCCCTTTTTGTTCTCTTCTCTTGAAATATTCTTGGAACCTTTGAAGATGCTAAATACTAACACTTTTACACTTTTTTTTCTTGTCTTTTGAGGATCAAACACCAACTTTTTTCTGAAAATCCATCTTGAAGATATGAATATTTCCAAAACACCAAGAACGCAAAAAATTTCAACTTCTTCACCTTTGCTCGGAATGAGTTAAAATTTTTAATGTAAGCACTTCTTATCCTTCTATACTCATTGCAAACATCATTTAGCTCAAATTCTTCACCAAAAACTTCAGCTCTTGCAACCCATTCCAAAATCTACAAAGTTCAACCCAAGCTTTAAACAAGGATAGAACACTCAATAAAGCTTCAATTTAGCTCAAATTTGATATTTGGACTCCTTTAGTGTTAGGGAACACAAATATAACACTAGAAACACAAGAAAACATAAGAATCAAAAACTCAAAATTTGACCTAAGAAGAAAAAATGTGAATAGTGTCTTTTTTTGAGATTTTCATTTTTGACACTTCTTTTTTGTTGATTTTCTGGATAACAAACCCGAGATTGACTTCGTAGGAACGAAACCAAGCTAGGCTCTGATACCAAATGATATAATTCTTGCCATGAAGACTCGAATCTAAACACAGAAAAGTAAAGATAGAGGTATAGGATATAAAAGATAAAAAGATAGACACAAATATGATAACAAAAGGGAAATCAACGATTGTATCAAACCCAGAAACCTCCCTTAACGATTACCAAATATAACCTAGCTCTTACAAGACCGCAAAGGGGATTGAATCTCCCTTACAACCAATGTTTCTAATCAAAGATCAACATTCACTTTTCCATGCTCTCAAACACTCCCAGTGGAGGTTCATGAATTCATCATTATCAATCAACAAAAACTAACTAAATAATCCTAGCCACCAAGTATTTATAGTTTGGCTAAATATTTCATAATCAGGGCCCAAAAGTGACTCAAATGCAAGAAAAGACCCACTAAGGTTTGTTTTGACCCGCTCTTGAAATGCTAGAGAGGATCTAAAGCGCCCCTTGGGTGCATGACCCTTCCAAGGGCTTTCGACCTCCTTTTGCACTCCTTCGACCTCATCAAAGTCCTTTGACCCCCATTAATGGTAATCTCCATCCATATGGCATCTTTGAATAGCACTAAGGAGTTATCAAGAACCTCGAGTATCATACGTATCTTATCTAGAGGTTAGAAGGTAATTTGGCTTGTATCAGTTACTGAAGTAGGCCTAACCCATTTCTTAACCTCTTCAATCTTCTACGGATCTACAATTACCACTTCCTTTGAAACCACATGTCCCAAATAGGATACAGAAGCCAAACAGAATTCACACTTAGAAAACTTCACATAAATCTTTTTCCCCTTTAACAAACCCCAAAAAATCCTTAAGTGATTCTCATGTTCAGCTTCACTCTTAGAATAAATCAGAATATCATCAATAAAGATGATCACGAAAGAATCCAAGTGGAGCTTAAATATACCATTCATCAAACTCATAAAAGCAATTGGAGCATCAGTCAGCCCAAAAGACATCACAAGAAACTCATAGTTCCCATACCTGGTTTGAAATACAGTCTTGGGAATATCGTCAGGCCGAATCATAAGATGATGATACCTGGACCTCAAATCAATCTTAAAAAATACAAATGCAGCCTCCAAATGGTCAAATAAATCATTGATACGGAGCAAAGGATACTTATTATGGATCATAACTTTTTTTACTTATATATATTCTGTACACATACAAAGACAACTATCCTTCTTCTTCACAAATAAGATAGAAGCACCCCATGGAAAGGCACTCGGACGGATAAATCTCGTACTTAAAAATCCTATAACTGGGCCTTTATCTCTCTCAACTCAGTGGATCCATCCTATATAGATGAATAGAAATGGTTCGAGTTCATAGCTCTAGATCAATATAAAAATCAATGTCACGGTTTGGAGGAATGTCAGGCAAATCTGCAGGAAAAACCTCTTGGAACTCATACACCATAGGAACTGACTTAATAGATGAAACCTCTGCGGAAGTATCCCAAAGATATGCTAGAAAGGCCAAACAACTCTCCAAATTAACCTCTTTACATGTAGAAAGGAAATAAGTTTCATTGGAGCAGGACTATAATCATGCTCCTACTCAAGTCTATTTGTTCCCCCATAGCCACAGGCGCTGTCTTAGCATGACAGTCCAATATAGCATGATATGGAGACACCCAACTCATACCCAAAATTATGTCAAAATCTACCATGTCTAAAATCACTAAATCTGCCCAAGTTTGATAACCCATAAACATAACAGATCAAGAACGATAAACCCAATTAGCAATAATAGAATCACTAATAAAAGTACACATGTGAATCGAAAAGTCAAGTAAATCACACACCATGTCCAATCCAATAACAAAATTAGTAGATACATATGAAAAAGTAGAGTCAGGATCAAATAATACAATTGTCATCTTATCACAGACAAGAATAGTACCTATAATAACAATATTGGATGCCTCTGCCTCGGGCCTGCCTAGAAAGGCAAAGATATGAGCCCTACCACTAGTCTGAGCGTCACCCTTGCCAAGCTTAGAACCACCTTGATGGGGTCGATTACCACCCCTACCTGCCTAATGACCATCACGACCATCCTGTAGATAACCTCTACCATTAGCACCACATCTTCTACCTGCTGGAACTAGAGCTCTAGGATCTCGCTGGTGGCTAGACTAACCATACTGCCTCACATTAGGACAAAACTTCTTGATGTGACAAACTCTACTGTACTCATAGCATATATGACCAAGGTAGGCCGTTGAGCTAATGAAAATAAAGCAGGGTAACCACCAAAGTTTGAAAATGGTTGGATAGCTCTTAAAGGACCCCTAACAAACACCTGCATTACTGACTGGATGGGGTGGACAGGGTACCCTTATGAACTCTGATCCCTATAATACGAACCACTAAAACTACCTCCTCTACGAGCCTTCTTTTCTGCTGCGTTGGCATAACTCTCTTGCCTTACGCCCTCCACCTTCTTAAAAAAATCAACTATCACCTGAAAAGACCTACCTAAAGATATTATCTGAAGAGCAGAAATCTGGAGTCCTTTATTCAAACCCTTCATAAAGAGACAGATCCTCACCTCCTCAGTTTTCAACAAATGAGGTGCATACCGAGACACTGAATGAAATTTGGCCTCATAGGCCGCAATTGCAATACTTCCCTGCTTAAGATTAGTGAAATTATCCCTTTTTCAGTTTCTCAAAGTACGAGGAACGCACTTCTCTAGAAAAATTAAGTAAAAGTGAGTCTAAGGCAATGGAGGCAAACCTACATCCCTACACTCTACATAAGTTGTCCATCATATCTGGGCATTTCCCTGAAACTAAAAAGTAATCAGTTCTACACCATACCTCTCAACCACACCCATCTTTTGAAGTCTCTCATAACAGTCAATAATAAACTCATAGGCATCCTCAGACTCGGTGCCATGACAAACAGAAGGCTTCATCTTGATAAACTTATAGAATAAATCAGGCTCGTCCTCACTCATCACCAGACCCACTACCTATCTTGGAAAATCATGACCTTGACACCTCTTCCATTTGAGTAGCTACAATAGCAGCATGTTGCACCCTTGAATGCTGGACTATGGGCATAGTCTTAGTTTTTGTCAACCCACTCAAAAAGCTTAGAACCTAATGAATCACAGTGGAAGACATCTAAATCGGAGCTACACCTTCCTGAATTGGTGCAACCCCATCATAAGATGGCATCCTCTAATTCTGTTTTAGCATCACTCCATCCTCTTTGATCCCAGGCATATCCTCATGTGGGGGGAGAGATGCTAGCCTCTCTCCAAGTGGCTCACGGACTGAGCTTTGCCCTCTGTGGGTGCAGCTCTCCTTTCTCTTCCTCATTTTTTACCCCAAACTCCAACCTTAGTAACCAGTTCAGGCACCTCAACTTTTGCTCCATTTGTTCGTGTTCTTACCATCTGTAAGAATAAGAGTGAAAAAAGTCGGATACCAATTGAAATCAAGTAATAGCACGTAAGAAAGAAGAATTTAAATTTTCTTAGTGTCTTGTAGCCTCTCAAAGAAATCTATAGACGTCTCTGTACTATTCCGTAAGACTCTACTAGACAAGTTCTTATACGATGAGATCGACGAACCTAGGACTCTAATAGCAACTTTGTCATGACACAAAAGGCCATGAGTGGCACCCACACTAATCTTTATGTGGGAGAATCATCTAAACCAAACCATTACCCAATCACTTAGTTAATATTAAAATGATATTATCATAAACCAACTTAATAACAGTAATATGGAGCTAATCATTAGTAATGCAGAATTTAAACAAACTACTTACTAAAATTCCCAAGATCCAAAAGTCATCGTACAAGAACTTCTAAACAAAGATCATGTCTAAAAGAGATATCCAAAAATAAAGAAAATAAAGAATGATTCATTGACCGAAATATGGATAAGAACAAATAGGATGACCCATGGCAGCCTAAAGACAGAGTGCTCACCCTTGGATCAAGATCTGTTATCAAACACTAGAGGTGAGGTCATGTCTGAACCTCTGGAATATTTTTTGCACTAAAAAAAAAAGAAGAGTACGGAGTAGTATCAGTATAACTCAGTATGTATTAGTGGGTATCATAGGCCAACTCAATTTAATATCATGTACACAGCATAAATCAAATAATAAGTATACAGGCGTCGTCACATAACAAGTATTCAATGAATAAATAATACATCAATAACAGGTCAAAATAGTGCTTACAAATAATCCACATAACCATTAAGAGTATCAACAATATTGTAAACATCCCCAGAGTCAACAATAATACCATAAGTAACAACCATCGTTCTAAACCTCGCAATTAGAACACCATTAGCTCATTATCTACTTAATAGCTCATACAACCTCTCAAATTCAACACAAATATGTACACACATGCTACGGGGCTTATTTTTTTCCCAACTCGTCATGACCTGCAGGAAACAATCTATTTTCGTGTATCATATTGGCATGATACTCGATCCTCCATGAATAAATAATATCAATATCATATGTGTACTAGTGTGGTACCCAATCCGCCATAAGCAACTAACATTAATAGCATATTCAGACCGGCGTATTACCCGATCCTCAATAAACAAGTAATAACAATATCATATTCGTACCGACGTGGTACCCGATCCTCCATAAATAAGTAACATCAATATCATATTCGTATCAGCGTGGTACCCGATCCTCCATAAACATATTAGGTATGTTTTATCAAATTCATACTAAATCTCAGGATACAATATGATGTACTAAGTTCACAAGTACACTTAAAGTCAGAAGACAATTCTATCAAATAAATTTTCAATAATTATTTATACACGTATCAACAATCCAAATATTATCAAATTCAAGCATATCCGAATACTAATCAATGAGCATCCAACTTATGAGTATACACATAATTAAATCAAGTATAAACTTCAATTAGACTGTAACCTACCACAACCAAAGAATCAGAAGGTTAGCTAATCTGCAAGGGTCTTGCTTTTCTGTAAAGCTTCTAAATGGTCAAAATATATTTAGATACATATAATCCCCACAAGAGAATGAACTAGTATGTCAAATTTCAGCTAAAACAAGTTATTATTCGATCCTCAAATTAACAAATCCTTACTCTAAGAGCTCTAAATCTAAACCTAAATTTATATAAATAGTGACTAGGCAAAATGTGGTAATCTAAGGCTAAACTAGTGCCTACAGTACTACTTTCACAATACAAAAAGACTATAACACCCTAACTTAGGATAAGGAGTCCCACATTGGTAAAACACAAGAGGGATGTTGGGTATATAAGTAAGCAATCCTTACTCTCTAGTGACGCATTTTAAAGCCGTACAGGCCTGGGCCCAAGAGGAAAATATCACTAGGGGTTGGGCCGTTACAAGGGTCTCTCGAGTCTTGATGGTTTGGGATGCCCATCGCGGCCAAGGCCCTGGCTCGGGTCATGACGAGAATGGTATCAGATCCACTCCTGTGTCAGCCCTGTCAATGTGGAGTAGAGTTCAAACTGAGTTTCGGTAAATCTCGGTAAGGCGAGGCTAACCTCAGTCCTGATTCTAGGCAAATCTCATTTGGTGGGGCAAACTTTCACTGAAAAACCTCTGCGAGGATGCTGAGTCTATAAGAGAGGTGTATGTAACACCCCAACTTAGGATAAGGAGTCCCACTTCGGTAAAACACAAAAAGGATGCTGGATATATATGTAAGCAAGTCTTACTCCCTAGTGATGCATTTTAAAGATGTGCGGACCTGGGCCCAAAGCAGATAATATCACTAGTGGGTTGGACCATTACAGGGGTCTCTCAGGCTTTGATAGTTCGGGATGCCAATCGCGGTCAGGGCTCCGGCTCGCGTCGTGACAAAGACACCACGGCCAACATGCACAATAACTACAACTTAACAAATTTATAAAGAAAAACTGTGTGAAACCACTACCAATTGTATTATTATTTAAATAATAAAGTCTAATCCTTATTTCATCAACTCCACCTTAATGTTCACAACTTCCAGTGGCATCACTTTTCTTCTTTTTTTCTTTTTTTCTTTTTAATTCCACAACTTCTTTGTTTTCTACTTTAACAAAAATTCAAGAATTCTCAAATACTATCCCCTTTTGGCCAATCACGTATAACAAGAAACAAACTAAAACTTTTTCAAAGTTGTTTACTGAAATCTTCAATTACTTTTGCTTACTTCGTCCACCTCCTTTTTTGTTCTCTCTTTTCTTCTCCTCTCGTGAAATCATTAACTGTTAGGGGTCGTTTGGTGTGAACGATAAGACTAAATTATCTCGGAATAAAATTTTAGTGCCTCATAATCTCTTGTTTGATTGTACAACTTGGGATGACTTATCCCAAAATTATTAATTAATATTGAGATAAGTTATTTCTCCCTCTTGGTGGGATAGTAATCCTAGGATAAGTTAATCATAGATAAAGTAATTAAAATGACAAAAATATCCCCACAAACCCTTTTTATAATCACTTTTCACATCCATACATATTCACAATATTTTTAATACCATTTATAATGACAGTCACAACCTCCACTACTCATTATTTTATGATAAATCTTCATATATTTTATTAAAAAGATACACTATTTAAATATATTTTTTATTTATGAATATATTAAACGCTGAATTTATTTGACTAATTATTATGTTTATTTATATATTTTAATTTCTCTTAAGAATAATAAAAACATTGACTTCATTGTATTATTGAATTACATATTTTAAATTAAATAATTTTTTAATCACTTAAAAATTTATATTGTATATATCAATTAAAATAAATTTTAATATTTTATAATATATGAGTGATATGTGTTTAAATAAAGTGACATAAACAAAAAATTCTCTTTTGCTTTAATAAATTTAAGCTAGAAGTTTTATTTCAAACTAACTAATATGTAAGATTTATTTTTAAACAAACACAACATAATTATAGGAAGGCACACACCAAAAAATTTAAGCCAAATAAAATAAAAATTTTATTTTTAAATACACACAACAAAATCATTGGAATGCACAGACACAAAAAAAAAAAAGCTAAATAAGATCGAAGTTTTAATTTTAAGAATGAATATTTCAAGCTTGAAATAAAATTATACAAAAAAAAGTTAAATAAGGTGGAGGATATTTTTGTAATCAATTAACTTATTCTTAGAAATTATACAATGCATATCATTTTGAATACAACAAACCAAACACTCAATAAGAAATAATCTCAGTATAATTAATCCCAGTATTACTTATGACATCATAACTAATCCCAATATAAATTGTATTCAAACCAAACGACCTCTTATAATTTAAAGTTAAACCTACGGACTTCAACTAGTCTTAAGTGGGTTACATGAGAAGAAAATAGATGTACTTTTGACTCACGACTTCTAACTAAATTAATTATCTAATACCCAAAACTTTTACTAAATCTTCAAAATTTGTTCATAATCCCATAGAAATAAATCAAATATGTACACTGACTAAAAGGTACATTCCGGGCCTATTGAAACACTATGACACTAATCTGAGGTCGTCTCGATCAAAAGTTGACTATTTCGATTTTAACTTTATAAAAATTCAAGGACCCTATTAATTACTTAAATCGCCTCCGAACACCTCACGAATTGGTACTACCATCCTATAAGTCATAATTCACGTATGCAAACTACCTAGAGAACTAAAAATAGGGAAGATGAGAAAATTTCACAAGTGATCGGGAGGGTCGTTACAATATTACTCTTATATTGTAAAATAATAAAGTTATATTTATTTTAATTGATATATAAAATTTAAATTTGTAAGTGATAAAAGACTTTAATTAAAAATATGTAATTAAATATTGGAGTCAATATTTTTATAAGAGAAATCAAATTATAAATAAACATAAGCATTAGGCAAATAAATTCAACGTACAATATATTCATCAATAAAAATTATATTTATAGTTTAATTTTTTAATAGAAAAATATATTATCAAAAAAATAACGAGTAGTTTAGGAAATAATATTAAAAATTATGAAAATATATACGGATGTGAAAAGTGATGTATAAAAGAGGGTTTAAGGAGGATAATTT
Source organism: Capsicum annuum (assembly GCF_002878395.1). Classification (NCBI taxonomy): domain Eukaryota; kingdom Viridiplantae; phylum Streptophyta; class Magnoliopsida; order Solanales; family Solanaceae; genus Capsicum; species Capsicum annuum. Next base: position 12,614,556 of record NC_061120.1, on the reverse strand, counting down.
TGTTATTTACACATTTTATTCTAATATAAGTTATCTCGGTATTACTATACCATCCCAAGATAGGAATAACTTATCTCAGTATTAACTATTAAACTTGGGATAAGTTATTTGACACTTTTGTAATCAAACAAGGGATTAAGGGGTACTAAAAAGTTATCTCGAGATGATCTTTCCTTATCCCTCACACCAAACGGCCCTAAATGATAAATCTGACGGTAGAACTTAAAAGAGTCTGAGAGAAAAGGGGACCAATAACGTTAAGTATGAAATTACTCTTTTGTGTCATCAGAACCAACCATTCCATGGCTCCATATATATTGATAAGCCAATCCAATTCTGTACATGTGTCTTTCTTAACCAAACCTAATAATAAACATGGCATCCCTGATTGAGCAATGTCAAGTTGCACCACCTCCGGGTGGTGTTCCTGAGCTGACACTCTCTCTTACTTATTTTGATACTTGTGGTTAGACTTCCACCATATACAGCAGATACTATACTACAAGCTCCCTATTACCAAACTCGATTTTATCCTTAACATTATTCCTCCTCTTAAAGATTTACTATCCCTCGCTCTCAAACACTATATACATCCTTAGCTGGCAATGTTGTTTGTCCACTAAATTCGAACGGATATCCTGAATTACGTTATGTGATGGGAGATTCTGTGCGAGTTACTTTTTCTGAGACTAATATGAATTTCAATTATCTCATTGGTGACCATCATCGTAATGGTAAGGATTTTTATCACTTTGTTCCTCAGTCGGTGGAACCTAAGGATGCACCGGGGGTCCAATTAGCCCCGATCTTAGCCATTCAAGTGACACTTTTTCCGAATTTTTGGTGTATCCATTGGTTTCACTAACCATCACGTTGCTGGTGATGGAGCTACCATAGTAGGGTTCATTAGAGCATGGGCTCAACTCCACAAATTCGGTGGACATGAACAATTCTTATCGAAAGAGTTTATTCCGTTTTATGATAGGTCTGTAATCAAAGACCTATATGGACAAGGGATGTCCATATGGGAAGAAATAAATAAACGTAATCTAGAGATGCGTGACATTGTGACTCCTCTTGAGCACAAGGATCGAGGTTCATTTACTATAAGACGAGATGATATCGAGAAACTCAAGATTTTAATGTTATCAAGTCGACGGATCACTCTAACTCATGTAATATCTTTCACTGTAACGTGTGCTTATGTATGGACATGCTTGATAAAATCAGAGGACGCAATCGGAGAAGAGATCATAGACGACAATGTGATGGAATTCTTTGTATGTACAAGAGATTGCAGAGCGCGACTCAATCCACCATTTTCTCAATCTTATTTCGGTAATTGCACAGTGGGCTACTAACCAAGAACAAGACATGCCGACTTAGCTGGAAAGGAAGGCTTTACAATTGCGGTGGAATTAATTGGAGAAGTCATTCAGAAAGGGATGAAGGATGAGGAATAGATCCTAAATGGTAGTTAGTTTAAAGAATTGGACACCTTATATTGGAATTGAACGCTTTCAGTTGCTGGCCGGATCACCAAAGCATGACTTATATGCTGCTGATTTTGGATGGGGAAGACCTGCGAAGTTAGAGTTCGTTTCTCTTGATGATGATGATGGAATATCGATGTCTCATAGTAAATCTAAGGACTTTGATGGAGATTTAGAGATTGACTTGTCTTTATCTAAAACTCGAATGAATGCTTTTGCTGCTATATTCACCCATGGTCTCAGTTTTCTATAGCAAGCTTGAGTTTATTAATTACTAACAAAATTTATTAATTACCAACAAAATAGACATAAAGTCTAACCTCTTGTGTCCCGGATGAAATACATTAAATTGTAGTTGTAATACTAATCCAAATAAGAATCCTTTTTCAAGCCGGTATTTGGTGTATCTTTATGTCATCCAAGACTTTATTATTATTCAACTGCTTTATATTAGTTCTTTCTACATTAGAGAGTTTTTTTTTTTCCCAACCTCATTTATATATCTTTTTTTGCAATTTGCTTTTTATTTTGTTAGTTTTTTTCCTTATAAAATCACTCAACTAAATTTGTCATTAAAAACCCCCACTTTATACCTTTTAACATTTCGGATATAAAATAATACTCCCTTCACATAAACCCCTTGATCGATCATAAATCAATGGCGGGAAATAAGTTGATTATCACATATATTTTTAAAATGTCAAAAGGAACCTTCAATTTGTAAACACCTAATTTTTTACCAAACCTAATGTTTTTTTATAACATTTTAATATTCAATTTTTTAGTTTTTTTAAGGTCTAAATTAGATTTTCAAGTTTATCTTATTTTAAAAGGCTTGTTAAAAGTTTTGAAAACTACAAAAATGAAATCACATTTTAAAAAGCTTTTATTTTATTATTATTTATGTATTTATTTATCTATTTTAAAAAAATAATAATAAAAATTATATTTATCTTCTTCTTTTAACTTTTAATAAAGAATCTAGTGATATTAATATTTTTTTTTAATCATAATTCTAAGGCAAGCTATTTAACTTATGTATATTTTTATTAATTTTAAATAGATTTTATCATTATTATTTTTATATTAATATTACAAAAAAAAATCCTGAAAGCTACCCATTACTCCATTTCTCCATATTTTCCTCCACTACACGACACAACACCCATTACCTAAAAGCTACCCATTACCCCATCTCTCCACATTTTTCCTCCACCCATGCGCACAACACACAACATTCCACTCAAATACACTCCCTATATAACACACTCACAACACATTATAGAAAAAGGGAGAAACCCATACGGATTACAGAAAAAGAAAGTTGAGGAGAAAACAAAAAATCCAAGAAGAAACTAAGGAAAACAGAAAGGAAAAGTAAGAGAGAAAATAAGAGAAACAGAGAGGAAAAGAAGAAAGAAAACAATAGGGAACAAAGAATAGGAAGAAGAAACACACAAGTGAGAAGTGGAGTTTGGGGTTTTTCTGTTTGAGTTTCTTTTTTTGGTTCGACGTAAGAGCTCCTCTTTCGATTTAGTTCATCATACAGGTTTTTATTTAATTCCTATACCATTATTTTTGTAAATTTGGTTATGAATCGAAGCATGAATAGAGTTATTTTCATGACTTTTTCTATTATTCGTTATGTGCAATTTATTATTTTTATATAGTTTACTTTATGTCGCCATTTATAACTAGTTTGCTATTCCAAAGTAACATTAACTAAATTTGATTAATTTCCAAATGAGATAGTTGTTAGGGTCATTAGCGTTAAAAGATGTAACGTTGTATTCGGTTGACATGCGATTAGTACTATTGCGTTGTAACTAGAATCTTCAACCTATATGCGTGCATGCATGCAAAAAGAATTTAAAAAAAAAATGCACACACATGCACACATTTTACCACCCTAAACATTCTTATAAGAAAATATTGTGAGATGTATATAGACTTAGAAAAAAAAAAAGTAAACAAAAAAAAAAGAAGAAAGAAATTGACAGTACAAAAGAAAAGAGTAGAATGTTTTAATACAAGTTTTTTTCTTACTATGCAAAAATTATTTTAGATATGGATTTTATGTTTGTTAGTATATGACGTTGATGAAGGGTACAATTGTTTCATACAGTTTTGAGACTATAGAATTGGTACAAGTTTGGTTCAATATAGAAGATCACCTAGAGAAAATCAAAAGCAACGGTTTAGTTTTGAGAAAAGATTTAAGAGGACAGTAGTATTTTTTTTATTTCATTTTATTATTTTCATTTTTTTAATAAATAAATTTGTTATGTTGATTACATATTTTCTGTTCTTTTTTTTTTTTGTTTTGTTGTTAACTTCATTATTATGATAACTTTGTTAACTGTAATTTTATTAATTAAACTTTATTATGTTATTATGTTAAATTACTTTTAAGTAATTTTGTTTAGCTTATATATAGTTTTGTTCGTTAAAGCGTAAGACTAATCCTTTTCGTTTAAAAATATTAAAATATATAATCATAAATGCATACAAAAAAAAAGAGGAAAAACTCATTTGCAAGGGAGCGGACTTGTAAAAGAACAAGTGAGGTTCTTAATCTCAAGAAAATTTTAAGTTTAATACAGGTGAAAGTTAACGATGAAGTTGGAAAGCCCTGCTACCGACCATTCGTTACAATAAAATTTAATATACCATTTGAAGATGTTTGAACCGAGTTGGGTAGATTTGAAACTTGTTAGGTGCTTATCTAGAGTTGAAAAATGGAAAGATCTATTAATCCCTCAAAGGCGCGAGAAATATATCAAGACTCGTGGTAAGGCCAAAAAGTACTACTATCGATAAGCCACACATCAATACAGTTTTGTATATATTAAAAAATAAATAAAAGTGGGATAGAAGTCACTTTTAGGCCAACAAATATTATATATCCAAAAGATTAATTTAAGTCAGACATGAGTCATTAAAGTGACCGTGCTAGAACCACGGGACTCGAGGGGAGCCTAACACCTTCCCCTCGGTCAATAGAATTATCCGAATTTCTAGTTCGCAGACCAAAAATAAAGAGTCATTTCCTTTTGAATAGGGATTCAATAAGGTGACTTGGAAAACTCAAACTCAATTCCAAGTGGCGACTCTGTAAATAAAATAATCCCTATTCAAAATGTCACTTTAATTGGAAAAATCTATTTTCTCAAAAACCAACTCCTTAGCAGGGTCGGGGGCGGTAAAAATAAGAGTGTGACAGATAGCGACGCTGTTGGAAAATGTCCAGAATTTGAGCTTGTATATTGACTTATTTGGCTTTATATATTTTAAAATATTGTATTTGCTGGCCTAAATGTGCTATGTGTCTAATTGTTTATCGTTTTGATATTATGTGAATTTCAATATAAATTGTCTTCTCTCGCGCACCCATCTGAGTCTTCTGAGATACTTTATATTCGGAGATGTTGCATACGCTCCCTAGCTTTGAGATACTAGAGATGCGGCAACGCTCCTGGGAAGGATTCTATAGTCATGTATGTTTTAGGATGGAAAAGACCAATGGTGAGGCCAAAAAGCACTGCTATTGGTAAGTTGTCCCTGCCCGACTCGAGTTGTCCTCTCGTTTTACAGCCAGTCTAAACATTTTTCGCCATTAGATTAAATCTCGTAGAACTGAAACTTAGACATGGCCATCGGAAAGGCTTGAATATCGGAAAGTACCCTCTTTTAAGACTATCCATTTTCTGTGCTACTAGTCGCATTAACTATCTGGTTGTTTTGAATGTTGGCCGGCTTTGGAATTCATTAAAGCAAGAGAGGCTGAAAATTGCTCTTTAAAACCTATTCTTTTTCGAAACCCAAATAAGGTGCGTGATTTTCTTTCACAATAAAAAATTCTAAATTATCTAGTTTGCCCTAGTTGCACGAACTACGCACACCTGATTCTCATCTTAATGAGATACGTAGGCAACCTTTCTTAGGTTCAGTGATGCTCATTAAATTTGAAAAAAAAATCTTATTGATAATTTTTTTAAAAAATAAAGATAGTTAGTCTTCTTCAAAAAGAAATCCTTAGACAAATATAAAAAAAATGAAAGTTTTTATTAAGATTTAAAAAAAAAAAAAGTTTTTCCTCCCTATTCGAAATTCAAAAAGAAAAAAAAGGGCTCTTACTTCATATTTTAAGCTTCCTGAACTACGTCTGACCTGATTCTTATTTCAACAAGATACGTAGGCAACTCTTCTTTTGGGTTAGGTCTCATTTTTCTTTTTAAATAAAAAATAAAAAAAATCTCCACTTGGCAATTGATACCAACATATTTAAAATATGAATAAAAAAAAAACATGTTGAATTACAAAACATAATAGAGTTGGCCAACTTGGCTGTGAACTATAAATTCTTTTGGTACCTCTAATAATACTAAACTTGCACTTGTAAAATTTTCTTGCTCTAAGTCAAGTTTAAAATAAATCTTACCTCACTGTTTCATGTGTATCGTGTGGTGAGCTTTAGATTGAAAATTCAATGGCATCTCTCTGTTGATCTAGAACTTGGCTTGAATGTCTGTTGAGGCAAAATTCTGAGATAACACTTGATTTGGAAAGGATTGTAGGCCTTTTTTGATTTGCTTGTGCATTCCACAACCCACCAAATGAAATTAATCCCTAGCATTTCCCCCTTTGAGCCTGAAACTTTTTCCTTGAAAAAATACATCAGGGCCTATACCTTTCGAGTGCTTATATGCATATCCCTCTTTTGTCCTACCTCATTGAGCGCACTAAATACGTACAAGTTGCAAATAAAGATTCAATATCAAAGTCGCCAAAGGTAAAGAACGTATATCCCTAGGAGAACAAAAACAAAAGACGACTTCAAAGAAGAAGGAGCAAAAACCCCATTAAAAATAAAAAACTCCAACAAAGATGGAGAATCTTCATCAAAAAAAATAAAATAAAAAATAAAAAAAATACTTTTATCGAAAAGGAAAGGGGAAAAACTCTAGCACAAGATTCAAACAAAGTCGAAGCAAATACATAACAAGGGACAAAAAAGCACAACAAAGAAGATCGAGCATCAAACCGCAACAAAAAACACGGAAACAGTGCAGTGCTCATTAAGGAATTAGTTACTTACATCCCAAATAAATATCCTACCCATCCCTAAGCTAACACTACAAGCCAATGACAAGTCCTACTTGATTTCATTTTGAGTGTTCTCACATTAGTGGATACTTACATGATGGCCAAGCTTATGGTATCTCATTGTATGCATTGAATATCTTTCTGAGTGTGAGTGCTTCTTGAACATCCTAAAATTTAAACTCTTTTATGTTGAGTGAATTAGAACTTTAGTTGTGGTAAAGGCACTAGAAACATGAAGATAAGAGTAATTTAAATGCTTGATTCGGAGCAAGACATATATATCTTGTATAAAACTTAAGTATATCTGAGGTACCATTTGAAACTATAGTGATTACTTTTGAGTTGACCTCGATTCTTATTTGAAAGTAATTTGAGATGACTCCAATGCGTAATACTAATTGTTGGTATCAATCGAAGTCAAGAAATGAGTTTTTTTTCATCCTTCTCATTTTTCTGATCTTTACAAAGCACATACTTTAAGAAAATAAAATAAAAAATTATGTTATTGTGAACTACGTTTGACCTAATTCTTGCTACGCAAGATACATAGGCAATCCTATGATAGGATTCGATCTCGTTGAATAAAATTTTTTACACCCCTGAAAGGTATAAAACTAGGGCATTTTTTTGTATATATATATACAAAAATAATAATAATAATAAATAAATAAAATAAAATAAAATAATAATAATAATAATAACAAGAAAAAAAATACCCTAGTTGACAATTCATTTCATCTTCATAAGGTGTCATCCCCCAGTTGACATCTTAACTCGTCTTCATAGCGCGACACCCCCTAGTTGACATCTTATTCGTCTTCATAGGGCGCAATCCCCTACTTGACATCTTATTCGTCTTCATAGGGCGTCATCCCCTAGTGGACATCCTACTTTGTCTTCATAGGGCGCCATCCCCTAGTTGACATCTTATCTCGTCTTCGGACGCCATCCTCTAGTTGACATCTTATTTGTCTTCATAGGACGCCATCCCCTAGTGGACATCTTATTCATCTTTATAGGGCACCATCCCCAAGTTGACATCTTATTCGTCTTCATAAGGTGTCATCCCCTAGTTGACATCTTATTCGTCTTTATAGGGTGTTATCCCCTAGTTGACATCTTATTTCGTCTTCATAGGGTGTCATCCCCTAGTTGACATCTTATTCGTCTTCATAGGGTGTCATCCCCTAGTGGACATCTTATTTCATCTTCATAGGGCGCCATTCCCTAGTTGACATCTTATTCATCTTCATAGGGTGTCATCTCCTAGTTGATACCTTATCTCGTCTTCGTAGGGCGTCATCCCCTAGTTAACATCTTATTTAATCTTCATAGGGCGTCATCCCCTAGTTGACATCTTATTCGTCTTCATAAGGCGCCATCCCCTAGTTGACATCTTATTTCATCTTCATAGGGCGTCATCCCCTAGTTGACATTTTATTCGTCTTCATAGGGCACCATCTCCTAGTTGACATCTTAACTCGTCTTCATAGGGCGCTATCCCCTAGTTGACATCTTATTCGTCTTCATAGGGCGTCATCCCCTAGTTGACATCTTATCTCATCTTTATAGGGTGTCATCCCCTAGTTGACATTCTATTCATCTTCATAGGGCACCATTCCCTAGTTGATATCTTATTGTCTTCATAGGGAGCCATCCCCTAGTTGACATCTTATCTCGTCTTCATAGGGTTCCATCCCCTAGTTGACATCTTATCTTGTCTTCATAGGGCGTCATCCCCTAGTTGACTTCTTATTCATCTTCATAGGGCGATATCCCCTAGTTGACATCTTATTCATCTTCATAGGGCGCCATCCCCTAGTTGACATCTTATTTGTCTTCATTTTATCTCATCTTCATAGGGTGCCATCCCCTAGTTGACATCTTATTCGTCTTCATAGGGCGTCATCCCCTAGTTGACATCTTATTCTTCTTAATAAGGCGTCATCCCCTAATTGACATCCTATTTCATCTTCATAGGGTGTCACCCCCTAGTTGACATCTTATTCGTCTTGGAAAATGGGACGATCTATAAATCCCTAAAAGGAGCGAGAAATATATCAAGACTCCTGGTAAGGCCAAAAAGTAATACTATAGGTAAGCCACACATCAGTACAGTTTTAAATATATTAAAAAATAAATAAAAGTGGGACACCTTCTCCTCAGTCAATAGAATTTCTTATCCAAATTTCTAGTTCGCAGATCAAAAACAAAGAGTCATTTCCTTTTGAATAGGGATTCAATAAGGTGACTTGGAACATCCAAACTCAATTCCAAGTGGCTACTCTGTAAATAAAATAATCCCTATTCAAAACATCACTTTAATTGGAAAAATCCATTTTCTCAAAAATCAACTCCCTAGCGGGCGGGGCGGTAAAAATAGGGGTGTAACACAATTAATATAAATTATGAGTTTACTCTTCTAAATAAGTAAAAAATGTAAGCAATAGCTTTGTATAAAAATCTAAGCAATAGCAATATTGTATGTCATGGTATCATTAGCTTGTATAAACACTAACCCGTCAAGAGAGCACATACATTGAGGGTCATAAATAAAATTGTCTTATTCTTCATATCAAATCATGATATTTGTTATAAATAGAAGTAAAATTTTATATTAATAAATCATAATCAAGTAAAGAAGTGTATTTCAAACTCTTGCGTAATGAATAATTTCTACTAATTTTTCCTCTCTTATTTTCAACATTCAAATAGCTTTCATTTTTGGGACCGATTTTATTTTTAATTTGCTTTTGAATTTTATTCACACGAGATTGATGTGCTTTTGGACTAAATTTCTAATTCACACACGTACAACAGTTTTTGATGTGCCTCTGGCAGGCCATAATTCAAAATCAGCCTCATATGCTTATCGATAATGCATTGAGACATAGTTCGGTAGGAGTATAAGGCGGAATATCCCATGGATAAGTTTGAGATATCTCATGAGTATAAGGTGGGATATCCCATGGATAAGTTTGAGATATCTCATGGATGAAATTTATATTATATTTGTTTCATGAGATAAATTTATCCCAGGACTAATTTATACCATCAACCAAACATGGTATAGCTAATACCTAATTCAATTTTGGTATAACCCATTTTATCCGATCAACCATTAGATATTTTATACCACCTCTCATATGGGATAAAGTAGTCCAGGGATTGTAACCTAGGATTATAATTCCTTAATAATTTAGTCTAGATACCATATTATTGTATCGTCCATAAGGTATACACATTTCCCAAGGAGGATTGAGACGTGTCTTATGAAATATATTAGTAAATTTTTTAAAAATATTATTTTAAAATAGAATCAAAATATTAGAGTAAAAGTAATTAACAGTCAGGGGAGGGATAATTTTAAGAGTAATAGCATAATTCTTTTACTTTTTCTGTATCTCTTACAAAGATAGAAAAGGTCTATATATAGAAAATTGATAAGGTTCAACTTTGCCTTTCTCGGGCATAATGTTGTTGACTTTTGCATGTGAATAAGTAGCAGCAATTTTAGAACATTAAGCATTATCACGATCAGAATCGGGATCCTGACCGTGACGAACATTCCAAGTCTATCCAAGGCATGGGATGACCCCTTAGCCTTACATCATAAGCATAGGAATATAAATAAGTATAAACAACATAAATCTCATCCTAAATAAAACTAATTACATAAGATTTCAGATTGACTTTATCTTTCCCAGATTTGGGAAAATACACATGCATGCCAATGTACCTCATACATAACTCCAATGTATGAGGAAACTGTTTGTCCTTAAATTATCAAAATAAAATCAGATTCAATTATTCTCTTACCTTAATAACGACAGTAATTAATGTTCTGATTTTTTCAATTCTTAAATATAGTAACTGTAATTCAAATTCAAAAAATATCCTGAAATATCTCTCTTCATCTCCCTAAAAAAATCAACGACGTCACCTCTGGTTTATAGTTGTCACTATCGTTCACTGCTCCACTCTTTTTCCTCATGCCGGTGAACACGCAAGGGTGTCCATCCACCAATATTGACATCATTTCTCGTTCCTCTCCCAAAGTTGCCACCATCGGCGCCATCATGAACAGTCAACGGTGTTGTAATATTCCGTATTTTCCTAGCCTAGATTAACCCTCAATACATGGGTTATCCTAAATAAAAATTTTGAAATAATCAGTAATTTTCATATTAGAGTTTGTCATTGTGTAGAAAATTCAATTAGCTTTCCAACGATATAAAATTTGCCTAAATCCGACAACCGGGTAAGAAGTTATGGTGATTTTAAGTTTCAGTCGTTAAACATCGTCATTCAGGATAGTAACGCGTTGCAGAGTGTGTCAAAATAGAAATTGCCAATTTTTAGTGTTGCTCTGCGATATTGGCGCATCGCGCCATAGAGCCAGTTCACAATTGTCAATTTTTAGTGTACTAGCGCGATTCTACCGCGTCGCGGTGCACTTACAGTTCACAAACAAAGTGGTAACACGATACCACCACATCATACCACCATGCAATTTCCCAGTTGTTATTTTCCAATGATATGGCGTGATAATGTCGTGTAGCGCCAGGGGTTCAGATCAGAAAAATTTCATGAAAAATTAAAGTTGCGCCCAGGGTTAAACCAGTCTTTGCCTATGATTTTATTCCACCCAAGAGTAGGATTTAAGCCCTAAAAACATTTAAGACCTTCATTATTCACTTTCCTCCAAAATAAAAAGGTATTTCTCTCTCAAGAAAACAAACCCTAGCTCTCAAGAATCAAGGTCAATCCCAAGAATCTCTCCAAGAACTCCAAGAATCTCACGAATTAAGGTATGTTAGATGTTCATCCATGGATCCTTACCTTCCATGGAGCTCAAGAATCTTTTTTCAAAATACAAGATTTATGATTTCCATATTTGAATTCGATTGAATTCATATTCATGGTGTTGTTTGAGTTGTAATCCATGATTTAGATTACAAGTTCCAAGAATTGATTCTAGTATGTGTTGAATTACGTGATATTCATGATAAACCCTCCAATTTGCAAGTTGATTGTTGTAACCACGTTAACTCTAAGTGTTTATGATTTAATAATCCAAGTATGTTTCTTATGTGTTTGATAAATTATCTATGAGAATGAAATATGCCATTATAGCATACTAACATATATTCCCCATCTATGTACAAGCTAATGCCTTACAAGTGTTTGATGAAATGTCTCTGTGAATGAATTATGCCCAAGTAAATATTGTTATGTTATTCAAGATGATGCTTTGCGTTACTTTTCATGCTATCGAGTCCTGGGGGTATTTAATACCCGACAATTTAGCTGTTTAGCCAGAGCAAGTGTCAGTGGTAGAAAAATAGCAGTCATGTCACGATCAGTAGTACTCTCAGTCAGTTACAGAACTTAGAAAAACTCAGTAATCTCAGTATCAGTCCAATCCAGTTCAGTATACTCAGTTCAGTGTCTTTTAGTTTGGAGTAAAAACTAGCACCAAGCGAGTGTGAAGGTGACGACTTCTCCCATAAGGTAGGCAGAGTCGTTAGTAGTAGTCTCACACTGCAGAACTACGTAGCCATCGTAGGATATGAGGAGTCACCCGTCAGATTAAGGCTTGGCTACCTCTCAGGGGTCACCTATCAGATTAGGTTTGACTTTCTATTCAGGGTCACCCGTCAGATAGGCTTGACCATAACAGTGTCTTTACCCATGGCACGGTACTGGTGTCCTTTCAACTGGGGTTACAGGTTGAACCGCACTTAGCTTACTCAGGGGTATGCCGGTTAAGTGAGGACTCCCACAGTTTCAGTTTCAATCTTAGTCTTTAGTTCAGGTCTACAGAATCAGGACTGTCAGCTATAGTCACTCAGTTATCAGTAATTCATATTATTAGTGATCACAGATTATCAGTATATTCAGTTATCAGATTCAGTTACTCAGTTATAGTATGCACAGTATGTTTAGTAGTTACAGATCCTCCATGTATGTTAATCCAGCTCTTGCATACCATTCAGTTAGTTATTGTTCATGCATATGAACCCATGCATTAAGACTTACCTCATTTAGCATACCAATACATTCTCACGTACTGATCGCATACCCGTTTCTTGCGCTATGATATTTCATATCATAGGTTCGGACTCTCAGGTTCCTGACCGTGCTTAGCCAGATTTAGCCAGTAGTGGCAGATTTAGCAGTGATTCCTCATCTATTGAGGATATGCTTTTATTTCAGTACTTCAGCATAGCAGTATTTTCGTAGATGGAGTTAGTTGGGGGATTGTCCCATCAACTCCACTTTCGGACAGATTCAGTTAGAGGCTTTTCAGACTAGATTTTCAGACAGTATTTCAGATTCAGATGTTATTATTCATTATCAGTATTCTAGATGTTTTGAACCTTATGGCATTTCAGTCTATTATTCCATAATTATTTCAGTATTGTTGTTCAGTGATCACATCAGATATCATTCCTGGGTTAGCTTGTGGTTCTTTGGGGTCGCAAGCACCGTGTGACGACTAGGGGATAGTCTCAGATCGTTACAGGTGCCTTCATCACTTCACTCCTCTTTCTCAAGCCGGTGAACAAGCAAGGGCAACCAACTGCCAAGATCAACGTCGTTTCTCGTTTCTCCCCCACTGTCACCACCACTGACGTCATCACGAATAACCAATGGCGCCTCGTACCCTCTTAGTGTATTTGTTTTTAATAAAAATTTGCACAGTATTATATGAGAAATTATAATACATTACCGAGTTTAAATGATATTTTGACATTGTTTATGAAATTTACACATATGAGAATGCATTACACACTTTTTTCTATGTATGTGTTAGTGTTATATGTATGATTTACACTCCAACAACAACATGTTTTATATGTATGTTAATGTACTATACTTTACTTTCTATGTATGATTTATATTTAAGTAAAAACATTTCACATTATATGTATGAGAACATATTATACTTTACTTTCTATGTATGATGCCAGTGTTATATGTATGATGTACACTCCAACAACACCATGTGTTATATGTATGAGAATGTATTATAGTTTACTTTCTATATATGATGCAAGTGTATTCGTTTTTATTATGCTTTACTTTTTATGTATGACATTGCAAAAGCAGATAATTTGATAAAATCATACATGCAACCAAAAAGGAGAAATAATTTGGATATTATAGTTCAAATCAACTTTCAAGTCGTTGACTATAAAAATAATTGGATCTGATTTTATTTTCATAATAATTTGTAATGCATATTATAGTTCAAATTAAGGTATAGAAGAAATAATGAATCTCTCTTCTATAATATAAAACAAATTTGAACGACTTAAAATAAAATGCGTTATTTGATTTTATGAAAATTTATTATGAAATAAATTACTTCCATAATAATTTGAAATAATAGACCTTATTTAAACAAATTTGAAACCCCCCAAATCACGTAGCTTAAAATAAGGCGTTAAATAAGAAGTGCAATAATGGAGCAAAAATCGGACTAAAAATAAAGCAAAAATTGGATGTTTTGGGATGTATGAGGCAGAAGAGAGACAAAGTCTAAAAGGAAGGGATTCTATGTAATTAATATGAGATTTTTGTAATTACTTTTTAAATAAGGGATTTTATGTAATAAGTAATAGTACCTTGTGTATATATGTAATTTTTCCTATAAATAAAGTGCGGAAGCCAATCCATAAAATGAAAGATTTAACAAACCATTAGAATGAAATCCATAGTTTAAATGCCCAATATGAAAATGTCAACCCAACACTGTCTACAAAGCCTCTATCCTTAAAACATCCACTAAGTCGAGACATGACCCCGACTAACAGGAAAAACCAAAAGAATCGAAAAGAATAAAGAGACCAAAAAGTAACAAGGCCTTTCAGAGGATGAAGGGCTCACCACTTCTCACCAGCTGTCCAATAAGATACGAACGACCTACGCTGCACAGCGTCACAATAGAAGGCCTCCGAACCTACATCATGAAATGATATAGCTTTTGAGAATGGTCAGTACGATGAGTACTGACATGCAACCCAAGGAAAGTGATAGAATATACATGTACCAAAAGCAGCCATAAATCACATGATCACACTCTATAGTAATAATAATAAAATAGGGGGCAGGGAACAAGGACCATAAAGATATGACCTATTAAAATTTAAACCTAGACTATGTAGCTGCACGAGCTCCAGTTACCCACGGGCTATATGAGTATGGTCCTCCCCCCCCCCCCCCCCATCGAGGATACTCAATCCATGTTAGGCTAAAGTCACCAATGGACAATAGCCTCCCAAATGAATAAATGCGTACAACTGTGTGAAGCAAGCACACATTGGTCATAGACCCCAACGTCGGCAAACGTGGTTTCAATTGTTGGTCACAAGGACTACACTTTCTCAGTGAAGCTACACAATTTCCATTAAATATCAATTAAAATATTTTCACATACCATTAACCATGGAGTTTTTCATTAAGAAATTCCCAAATTGGTATTGTAATAGTTGCATCCAAGTGCACATGTAAGTGCACTGGTCACCCAATTAGTAAAGTGACCTTTAAAAGCCAAGTATCAATCCCTCTGGAACTTGTATTCAACAAAGATCTAATTTTAGTTCCACTACTAAGAACAAACAAAATCAGAAGTAACCAATAATGTTCGGGACTTGAAAACTAGAAGTAAACGTAGACACTGTGGGAATATAAAATACTTTGAACAATAATGGGGAAAAACCCTAGGCTGGGGCACTACAAATAATCCTACTTAGCTATGAAATATCATTGGTGTGGTCAACTATATTAGTTATTGATTCAAAGGGTTGATAACATAATTATGGTCTTTTGAGCCTTCAATCATCTATCTAACTTAGCCTCACAACTATATTGCTGAGTGGGGATGCAAGAACTAAGCTAAACGCATATGTATTTCTTTCCATGTATGAACCACATAGGAAAAATTAGATATATTCCTATCCTAGATACAAATCCTAACTTCAATTCCTTGAATGATTAATATCCTACTCCATGCATCCCACGTTTAATTTATCGATCCTCATTTCGGGCTCGCCATAGATATATGTGTTTATTCTAAGGATCGTGAATCTGTAGAATAGTAAATACAAAGATATATGAACAACCAGTAATGATAAATAGTATTAACTAACTTAATTACAAGATTAAGTACTTATGTCCATGGCCTCAACCCCGGATGAGGGCGTTTAGCCACTCATAGAATTACAAAAAATCAAAATAATGGAATTCATGTAACTAAGGGAAAAATTAAAACCCCTAAAAGAAGCCTCCTCAAGTGTATTCCAATCCCTAAAGTTCATCCAAAGTATGTACCAAAAGATAGGAGTGTCCTATTTATAATGGGAGCTTAGTGCCCGATTTTGACACATGGGTGTGCCACGCTCTTGCATTGGTACGATAAGGATGCGGCACACCCTTATCGCATATGCTTGCTGGAATGTGACAATTTGGTTTGTTTCTAAGGGAGAGGAAAACCCTTAATGTGGATATCCAAGGATGTGGCACGCCCTTATGCTCAGAATTTCCAGATTTTGACACTGTTTGCTCCATCGATTTAACTTCGTGTTCTGCAATGGTTGGGTGTTTTTCCTTTTTGAATTCTACTTTTGCATCATTCCATAATTGAGTTTAACATCTCAACAAGCTTCCTATATCATAAAATACCACGAATTAGAACTTAAAACACCATAGAAGTTAACAAGACAAACTAGAACAACACATAGCTCAAGCGAAGAACACTAGTTTTCTCGTTTACATTCTAAGTGATCGTTTTCATTCCAAACTTGTTTTGAACATACCTTAAACACTATAAACAAGTAAATTAACACTTAGATGCTCAGTTATATGAATCTTAACTCATTATGAATAGGAGAATTCCTCAAAACTAGGTAATTACATAGAGGTTATAACACTTAGGTGCATAAATTCACCTAAGATCATCACCCTACACTTAAAGCCTTGTTTCGAACAACTCTTTTCATTATGCATCATATAAGGAAGACACCAGCATTACTACTACAAGCAAGACACTCAATCTAGCACTACAATGACTACATAGATAACAAGTTTCATAGTTAAGCAGGTCATATACTTCTGAAAACTCATGAATACTACTCTAAAACCTCATATCCTCAAGAACTGACTCCACTAAGTTATAAAACTCATGAATATTACTCAATCAAAGATATCATATAAGTCACCCAACTATCATCAAACATACGCCTGCACTATAAAAGAGTGTCCTATATTCACTCACCGAGATTCAATTTATCACAAAAATGGGTATACAAATCAATTTACTCTCCCTTACATAGAGAATACACATGTCACACAAGATAAACCATAGGGTTTCCCTTAGTGTAGTACTCTAGTAATATTAGAATATTAAAGCTTAAGATCAAATAAAACTTAAAGGGTAGTAATGTAGACTAAGGAACGGGTAAAAACTATTCTAGCCAGTAATATTGACTATCTTCCAGAAGTGCTTTAATACATCATATATAACATTGAACTCTTTTCTCAACAACAGAACTTTCCTTACCTTTACCTTCACACCTCTTTTGTTTTGCCCCATCTCTTTAAGCTAGTTCATCTATATTAATGAGGGAGTATTCTCTATCAATGCATGATTCAATATTGATCAATTTCTCTTTTTTTTTTTTTTCATTACCGCACTCCTAACCACTACACATCAACTTTTTCAAAACTAATAGTTATTCTTTCAAGGCTTCACTTTCACCTCTTTTTTTTTTTTTGAATTTCACACTCTTTAATCTTATTAATTTTTCAACTAAAGTGCTTAGGTGATTTGGATCAAATTATGGACAATCAAAGAAGGGGAATAGCCTACTCATGTGACTACCAAAGAATATACTCTAAAGGCTCAACGGGACTAGTTAGGATTATGCACAAGGGTAGATAAAAAGGGGCGCGAATCATGGCTATCAAAAAAATGCCTACGTCATCTCCTAACCCACATTTTTTATTTTGCTTTGTACACACACCAAATAAGTTTTAGACATCAATATACAACAAGAAATACCACAAGAACCACACATCACATAGGGCACATTCTCAAATCAAGTAGGAACATTATAGACTCTATCCAAGCAATAACATAAATTTAGAATTAAGCCAACATTACACCAGAGTCAAATAAATAAGCCTAGGAGTCTCAAAAGTAGTCATTCAACATGTTTTAATATTCAAAACCCATTTGTACGATGTAATCATACATAGCACATAGAAAGAACATCTCACTTTTTCCTAACACAATTTTTTTTAAAATTCACTCCTAAAAACAAAAAAGGAATACTAGGTTCAAAGGGAGTCCCCTCGAGAAAAATTGAAAAGAAAAATTAATGGGTGAGCAAAATGTGAACTACTAGACTGAAACCACAAAATTAAAAATAACCAAAGAGAAAATATTTTGTATTTTTTAAAAATTTGACCAAAAATTAGAAAACAACTAAGAATTAGAATCCTATTGCAACACTTCACCCTGAATCATAAGAAGATTCCCCACCCCACACTTAAAAACACACTTTGTCCTCAAAGTATAATTCAAAATTAGAGATAGAAATACTCTCTGAGGCCTCTAGGCCTTGCTAGCAGTGTCTTAATCATCAATGAGATCGAGTGGACCTCACACCCAGTCTTTGACATGCTTCTTAGATTGGATTTTCGGTACTCGAACTTTCCTTCAACCTGTGACTCAAAACTACAAAACAAAAACTATGTGAAATAAAAAGAAAATAAGAAAATCAAATACCTACCTTAACTTGGGTTGCCTCCCAAGTAGCGCTGATTTAGTGTCGCAGCATGACCCATATCACTATGTTTCAACCATACTCCTTTATCCTCTTCCTCCTACTTGGAAGCCACCTTCTCATTCTTTTCTGACCTCTTGAGTATGTACGATCAAGATCTGCATCTTTGTCAATGCTAGCTACTACAAGAAATACAATTTTTTGTAACGACTTTCAGTGGCAACACAAACAGTTGTCACAAAAGTTAGGATTTATGTGGCGACATATAAAGGTTGCCACAAAAGGTATAAAATTTAGGGGCGACCATTAAAGTCGTCACTAATAGTGATATATTTAGTGGCGACTATGCGTAGGTCACCAGAAATATATAGTAATTTTTCAACAAAATTTGGGTTAGTGGCGACGTACGAGTTGTCGCTACTAAAAGTCTTTTGTGGCGATTTAATTGTTGCTAAAGGGAGATCTACTGTGGCCATCTTTTTTGTCGCCACTAATACTTCTATTTTATTTTTCGTTCCACTTATATAGGTAAATTGAAATCTTTTTAGTGGTTATAATGAGGTGACGTTATAGAGGGATCTAATTGGATATGTAGTTCCACAAATGATGTTTGGGAATGTAAGATGTACGTAGATATTATTTTTATCTTTGTAGGGTAAAAATGATATTTCTGATAAGACATTCAGCTCAAGATATTTTACTACATTAGTTACAAATAAAAATTATTTACGATATTAATAAAAATATAGAATAATTAATGATATAATTAATAAAGATTAATTCAAAGCTTGATTTTTTGTTGGTTCAAGCTACTGTTGACACCTAATTTTGATCACTTGATACTCCTTTTAGGCTGCTATGTTTGTCAAAATTATTTAACTTTTAATATTAATATTCTTGGTGCATTATTTTGGTATCAAATAATTTTCGACAAGTCACATTCATGATTTAAAAATGTACCAATTATTCTATTACTTTTAAGCATCATTTTTTATAATTTATTAATTTAAATATGACATTTTACATAATTTTATTAATATTTATTAAATTATTTTTTTCACGTAAACGTGCACACTCACAATTTACAAATATATTATCTATTATTATTGTATTTACTATAATTGTTGTTGTTGTTGTTGTTGTTATTATGGACAATTTTTATAATAATTTTGACGTAACATTAATTTATTTTAATAGGACGTCTCATTATTATTATGATTATTACATTTATTAAACTAGCAATCACTTTTATCCAATTTTTCTTTATTGTGTTTAATTGTTAGCCAATTTTATTGCAATTGGTATCAATTTTAGCCAAAATCGAATATCAATTTGGGTCCTATTTAAATTCCAATTGGCCCATTTTTAAATACCTTAATCTTGGTTGTTGATCAAAGTTGATCCAACGACTCAGATCAATTCATCCATAGCTTCCGCCGCTGCTCCGTTCTCTTCCCCACGCCAGAGAACACCATCCTACCAGCGAGCTCCGGCAATCACATTTTCAGGTTTGCTTTTGTGTTTAAGTTTCAATCTTATTTATTTTTACTTAGCTCAATCAATTAACTATATCTCAATCCTAATTGATTGAATTAGATACTCTTATCTAGTGAAGTGCTTTTTTTTTAATGAATCTTGTGCATTATACTTTATTCCAAATTTTGTTAGAACTAGAAGGATTCATCAAGTCTTGGCTTGTTCACTCTCGTAGTTTTTTGTTTTTCCGAATTGCTCTTGAATGCTTTTATCTGAGCTGAGTCTATCGAAAACAACCTCCCTAGCTCCCAAGGTAGGGGTAAGGTTTGCTAAGTCACTGCCCTCCCGAGACTTCACTTGCGGGATTACCTTGGGTATGTTGTTGTTGTTGTAGAAGGATTCATCAAAATTAGACTAATGTTACCTTGATTGATTGTCAGCTAACTATGACCTTCTTCTTTAATTTTGGTTTTTTGAATTATTAAAAATGAAATTTGAAGTTTAACTCTTCTTTTTAAAATAAAGGAAATAGGCTAGAGTGAGTTCTAGCTTCAGAATCGATATATCTGGTTCGAATGTATAGCTGTTGATAGATTTCAAGCTGGAATCTGGATAGCAGGTTGAAGATCTACTATTTCTTAATATCATGTACTGGGTCAATATGGTCTTGAGGTTTATCCATGTTGTCAATGGTATGTTTTACCAAAGTTAATGTTAAGCATTTAGTGCATTTGACTATGTGTGTTATTCAGTATAATTTGAGCAGGTCTTAATCTCTTTAGCCTAAAATGTTTTGGAAAAGTTCCTCAATATAACCCTCCTTTCTATGAGCAAGAATTTGTTGATATTATCATATCCTTTTTTGGTGCTTAGTATTCAATTGGTTGTTAAGAAAAATGTTTCAACAGTCTCATCATGGATTTAGCACCTTTCATGCTCATACATGGTGGCTTATGTCACAATAGGAGCTCATTTTCTAATTTTCTGTTTATGTGGTTGTTCCTTTTGGCCGTCTCACTCATAATTACATTCTCCAATATGATCATGATCAGGAAAGGGAGATCAGCCGACAACTACTATTTTTTCAACAAGATATCTCATCTGGAGTTGGAAGACATCTCCGATATACAAACTTTTGACTTCTTAAATGGTGTTTTTCTCTTTGAGGATGCAGTTGTTTAGCCCACATTGGTGATTGTTTACTTTGGCGGTAATGATTTGATGGGACCTCATTCATCTGGATTGGGTCCACATGTACCTCTTCCAGAATACATCGAGAACATGAGAAAAATTGCAACTCATCTCAAGGTATCCACCTATTTTTTATTTTTATCTGTAAAAACATGAACATTATCTGGCTCAAAAAATTGCAACTCATCTCAAGGTATCCGCCTATTTTTTATTTTTATCTGTAAAAACATGAACATTATCTGGCTCAAGACAACATAATTCCTTAAGATATATAATGTTTCGAGAAGTCTTGAAATTATTTCACTTTGTTGTATACGATGGGTTGCGCTTATGTAAATACTGATCCCAGAATTTTTCTTTTTTGGTGGGGATGGTTAGGGTCTCTCGGAGAATATCCGCATAATCTTTCTCTGTTGTCCACCTATTGACGAGGTCAAAGTTCATGAAAATACAAGGTAATTCTGTTCCCATCATCAGTTTCATGTTATCTCCCCCCTTTTTCGATTACTGGGACAAGTTTGTCATCTCTTTTGCAAACAGTTCATGTTTCAGTGAGTTGGTTCGAACAAATAAGTTGTGTCGACAGTATTCCAAGGCCTGCATTGAGCTGTGCAAAGAGATGAATCTAAAGTTTGTTGATCTTTGGACAGCACTTTAGAAAAGAGAAGATTGGTTGACTGCTTGTTTTACGTAAGTCCAATTGACTATATGTTCGCTTTGTATCTCGACCGAATTGAGAACATCTGTGATCGTGTGATCGTTTAACTGTTTCGCTCCCTAAATTTCAGTTGAATTCATATCTTATTGTTCTTTATGAATTTAAAATCTGTTTTGTGATCTTCAGCATCATCGCTGAAATTGTCGCGTCAACGGGAAAACCTTTCTACTCTAGATTTTTGTTGTTTATTAGCATTCCCCAGAAATTGAACTTCCAACATTATCTAATTGCTCTAGTTATGGTTTCTGAATAAGGCCAAAAAATACCATGAAATCAGTTTATAAAAGTGCTATACACGACATAACTCGTAACAAGTTCTAGCTAGATCAAAGTATTTTATTTCCAGTAGTTTGTTCAAGAAGGCTAAGTTATGTTCACTACACTACTTGACAGTATCTTTTTGCGATAATCATCGATATCTGCTTCCTAGAATCTTGAATGGCAAACATGGTTGAATATTGTCTCGGTGCTAGAATGCTAAGTTATTTTTACTACACTACTTGACAGCTAAGTTGCTCAGACTCTTCAAAACTATCATGGGGTGCATGTCGGATCCTTCAAAAGTAGTGCTAAGTTATGTTCACTACTCTATTTGACACTTGACAGTATCTTTTTGCGATAATCATAGATATCTGTTTCCTGGAATCTTAAACGGCAAACAAGGTTGAATATCGTCTCAGTACTAGAATGCTAAGTTATGTTCACTCACTACTTAACAGCTAAGTTGCTCAGACTCTTCAAAACTAACATGGGGTGCGTGTCGGATCCTTCAAAAGTAGTGCATTTTCAGAGGATCTGACACGGGTTTGGCAACGTTTTTAGAGATTTTGAGCAACTTAGCTTGACAGTATCTTTTTTGGGATAATCATCGATATCTGCTTCCTGGAATCTTGAACGGCAAACAAGGTTGAATATTGTGTCAACCACTAATGATGTCAATTAGATAGATGCATAATAGTAGTAGTTATTTATGTGAATATTTGAGAAGAAAACGATATAAGGAGACATTTATTACAGTTTATATAGGTGGTACATGTCGATATTATTATGCATCTATCTAATTGACATCAGTCTACTTATCAAATTTGAATAATAGTAGTAGTTATTTATGTGAATATTTGATAAGAAACTGCTTTGTTATTTATTTTTTGTTTGAGAAATTATTGCAACATTGGGTGTGTCTATCCATGTGTACGGTGTAGTTGTGAGAAAGAAACTTGTAATACTTTTGTGTTAACATGCATGGTAGTTAGCATGAATTTCTTCTATTGTTTTGACCAAGTCTTTTCTTGCTCACTTTCAAGCTATCGAAATGACTCTTTACTTTGTTCTTTATAGGGAAAGGTCCTTTAAATGATGGAGAATTATTGACTAGGAGTCTGAAGACATTAAATTTTGTATTAAGAAATAATTGTACAACAAATTTATATTAATTTTTTTTTTTTCAAAAATATTAATATTAGTGGCGACTATAAGTTGCCACTAAAGATGTATTTCCTCCATATTGAAATTGCCTATTGTAGCAAGGTGAAGTTGCCTCTAAGTCATTTTTTGTACCTTGGGTCGCTGCTAAATTCTTTCATTCCGTGGTGACCCTTTTGGTGGACACCTTGCCTAGTATTTTTTGTGGCGATATAGAAAAGCTTTCGTGGCGAGGGAAATCGTCACAAAAAGCCTCTTTTGGTGGCGACTCCTTTATGTCTCCACAAGTAACCTTTAGTTACGGCTGTAACACCAACGATCATCTAGTCACCACTAAATGTCTTTTGTTGCGATTTTTTGAGATTTAGTGGCCACTTTTGTTGCCACTAAAGGCGTTATTTCTTGTAGTGAGCCTTGTCAGGCTCTTTCCTAAGTTTTTCAACTTCGGGCTTAAGAAGCTGCTTGTGCACTTCTATAAGAGAGTCCAAAGAGGTCATTGGTGGTTTGCACGAACCACATCATTATCACCAATATGTATGGGGAGGGTGAAACTCCCAGGGTCCTTTCAACTTCTTGGGCATCTTCCTCATTACCACCAAACTGTACTCCTTCAATTCCATTGTCTCAATGTCCTGTAGCTTCATCTTATTAGTCACCACATCCTACTTAGAGTACTTACACATACCTTGCAAAACATCTAACAAAGGAATATTAATGTGAACGACTGCAGTGAATAATTCCTCCAGCATAGCAATAAATCACCCGAAGGAAGATTCCCAATAGGCGTGACTTCATAAAAGCATCTACCCAGTTCATCAGGCATGTCGATTTTATGCTTGCTCCATATGGAGTTTTGATGATCTTCTAACGCCCAAACTTCCAAAACCGACTCAAATTGTGTCGTCTTAGCATGTGCTAATGCTACGCACCCTTCAACTTGACCAAATACTGTGAAACTGGTGTTAAATATTATTCGTACATGTGAGGGCATGAGTGACAGGTTAAAAACAGTGAAATGCTTGTGGTGGACATCAAAGGCAAGAAAACACTGTTTCCCTTTATCTTGGAAGGTGTTCGGAGTTCTAAACTTGCAATAGATTATACCATTCACGAAAGAACTTTGATCAACGCTAAAAGAGTTAAACTAGGGCAAACCTTCCTGAACAATGTCTCTCCAGCTCTATGCTGATCTTGAACTTGATTCAAGCGTGAGAATCTCATAGACTAGTCGATTGGCAATGGTACTAACTTTAAGAAATTTGTACACGTTATCCATAGCATCAAAACCAAGAGCATACCAAACACTACGTGCTTCATCACGTAAACTTGAAGAAGGAAGCTCCATAAGTTCAAGAGTAGATATATTAAAAAGTGAACCTTGATGACCCGTGTAAAGGCAAGCAAGGCCATTTACAATCGGAGTAATATCCTTATAACCACCACAATAAGGCAAACGTACTCGCTGAGTAAACTCTTCATTATTCTTCCCATAATTTATAGACGCGTAAAAAAGGCCTTTCATCATATACGATATGTTATTGCCAGGCAAGATAGTATACTTGGGCAAGAGATGTATGAGAATACCGTCACAAGGCGTATGAGCTTTCATGAATTCAGGTTGATGGATCATTGAAGACCAAGACATCGATACACACTTAAATCTGTCCAATGTCTTAATGGACAGTTTGGAGAGCACTTGGAAGATAATATCAGAAGGGATATCTTTAGCTACAGTGTAGCTACTAGTAATCTTCTTCGTTTTCTTCCTTTTCACGACGTCACAAGGCATTTCTTTCTTGATAATAGTAGTAATTTCATTCATCTTCTTCCTCCTTTTCAACACGATGTCCGAAGGGATTTCTTTCTTGATACTACTAATTTTAGTAGTACCTTTGTTACGACGCATGATGCAGAGGTCTAAATACTTATAAAAGACAAAACGAAGAGATATCAATAAGTAATGTCTCCACGGGCCAAAAAAAAGATTGAACAGAAATAATTTAAGTTATGTAAAAATTACATATATAACATGTTTACTAATAATTACTAAAATTTTCAATTTTTTTCAAAATCTCCTAAAATTCAACATTTGACCTCTGATGATACATGTTAATCACATTAGATACATAATACAGATATAAGTAATAATTAACTAAATCAGCACGTTTTAAGGGATGTAACAGATTAGTTTGCATTAAATCAACATTTAATCTAACTAATTAAGGTAAAAAATAAAATGAAATCTCAGAATTTATGCTAATCAAAATATTACTCCACTACATTAAAACTAATAAACGCTTTTGTATTATTTTTTTTAAATTGAAAAATCTTCATTCTTCTTGTTCTGAGAAAATATACCAATTTTTTTTATTTGATTTGTCAATTTGAAATTGAGCATTTCTTCAATTACTATGTCAAAAGATCGGACAAGAATTTTTTTTTTGATCAGAAAGTTGGTGCTGTAATGTGTTTAGAAAGTCCATAAAAAAAGTTGCAGAAATTATTAGTTATAAATCTAATTTTACTTCTCCTATGCCTTTGTTGGATAGCAAGGGGAACAAGATCATTACTGATTGTAAATATAGTGATGTTAAGGTTGGGCAAATCTACAAGGACAAGTGTACTCTCATTTCGGTTATGGCGCGATTTGCAATTGAGCATTCTTTTAATTACTATGCCAAAAGATCAGACAAGAAAAGATATGTTATGTTTTTTATGTAGCTGGTGTTGTTAATTTTGTGTACCTTAATTTAATTTTGTATTCAATGTTTGGTTATTTTACAGATTTCTTTTTTTGTGTTTATGTTATTAATGTCGAGATACATTTTGTTCTGAAAATGATACATTTTGCTCATCTTGTATCTCAGTTTATGAATTTATGTTTAATTATGTTTCTTGTTGTATTTTAGTTTCACCTATATAATAGAAATGTCCTAAATACATAGAAATGTCCTAGATATATGTTGTAAAAATTTCTAGATACATGTTGTACAAGTTTCACATCGAGATACATTTTGTTATGAAAATGATACATTTTGCTCCATCTTGTATCTCCGTTTATGACGTTATGTTTAGTTATGTTTCTTGTTTTGTTTTAGTCATGACATTATGTTAATTTGATCGAGATACATCTTTATGATAAAAGATAGGTTTTGATCATCTTGTATCTAGGTGAATATATTTATGTCTAATTATGTATCTTGGTGAATATATTGATGTTTTATTATACAATTTGAAAGTAAATGAAGGTTAAAATGTTGAAGTTTTGTTTTCATTGATTCAGTTATGTATTACGATGTCGTTCAGAGGATTATGTTTGAATATTTAAAGCATCATCTCGGTAAGTTGTGTTACCACCTAAATACAAACGTCAACCTGGAAGGCCAAAGAAAAACAGGCACAAGAAATCAAGTGAAACAATGACATCGAGCAGTAATTATTGCGGGAGATGTGATTATGAAGGTTACAACAGGCGCACGTGCAACTTCTTTCCAAAGAAGGAGTGATAAATGTATTTGACTAATGAATAATGTTGAATAGTTCCTTGGAATGTTGCTGGATTATTTATCTATTTTGTTCGACATTTTAGTTGATAAGATTCTTGATTTTTGTATGAAATTTAGAAAAAGATATTTACCGAAATAAATAGCATTCTTTGTTAATTTGTTATTTAGTTATATATGTTTTGATGGTGTATTATTTCGTGACACATAAAGTAGAAATTTAGATATATTGAACTAACAATGTTATTATTATACATTCTATTAGTAGTTTTGTCATAGTGAACGATATAAAATAGATACATTTTTATAGTATGTATCTCCATTAAATTTATAGATTCAATTTTAACAAATATGTATCGTTTGTAAAATATAATTTGTCAATATTATTAAGATTTAGGAATATAAGTTCTGTTAGAATTTGTTATGCAGGATATAGTCAAACATCTTTTTTTCATTAATAAAAAGGGTTCTAGATACATAAAAATGTAATAATTTGTTGGTTACTATGATTATATAGTAAAACAGTTTCCTTATAATAGATATATACAATTTGAGAAGAGGTATATCATATAAAGTTATAGATACAATATCTAATAATCTGTTTCACATGTAAAATGTAATAGGTTAATATTTTTAAGACTTAGTTCTGTTAATTATGATATAATTTGATACGTATGTAAGAGACAACATGAATTATCTATAACAAAAAACCGTTATAGATACATAATACGACAATGTTGTGATGGTTAATACCTATATTGTAATATATCTTTCTTTATTTTAGATACATAAAATTATAAAATGCAGTAAAACATGTATCCAATACAATGTCTGTATATTGCGTGAAAAAAATATCATAACGATAACATAAATACATCTTTATGTTATTTAGCATTGCGTTAGAATGTTAATGCAAATAGAAGTAATTATTCATTAAAAAAAAATCTTAATGTATACTTGTCTAAACACTACTAACATCATCAAAGTTTATATCATCAACAATGTTTTTAATAGTCTACTAGCCAAAAATTAACAACTACTAAATATGCATGGGCTGAACTCCTTGATGGTGTTAATCAATGTCATCTCCATATCAGCAACCTAATCAGTGTTTTCAGATGCATCTTGTGTGACAAACTCGTTGCCAGCGTCAGCATCATAGTAATTCACATATGCCTTATCGATGTACACTTTGAAAAAGCAATCTGTGGTAGTGTATCTCTTGCTTGGAAAATTCTTGTTCTTGTGCTTCTTCCTCAAGTAATACATGATGACATCTAGATGTTGTTCAAATTGCAAACAAATGAAATATATTTTACATCAGCCTACCGTAATCATTAAAACTGAAAGAGGTACAAATTAAATATTTTATGTATCTAATGCGATTAATGCAGGCAATAGACAATTACTTTAGATAATGAACAAGATACTTATTAATACAGAAAGATACATATTGTGTTATTATGTATCTAATACAAAATGGGGGCTAGTCTAGCTATTGTCTGATCATGTGCAGAATTTAGGATGCACAGGAGCTCCCCATCTAAGGATTTAAGATTAAATTAACTTTTATAAACAAATAATGTAAAAATATTTTTACATTATCAATGTATTTAACTTGTTATAACATACTTATAACGTAATTCAATCCCTAAAAACAAAAAAAAATTAAAAAATTATTTGAGATGCAATAAGTTCACTCTAAGACAGTACAATATATATAAAAGCACTAAGAACATAATACATTAGATACAAGATTATACAAATGTATCTTTAATCTCTACAACATGTATCTCAGCGTGAAAAAATGCATCCTGTATAATTCTACTTTCAATACCATTTAAACAACACAAGAAACATATCAAAACATTTACAGTAACTCACAATAATATAACATGTATCTTAGAAATAAAAACATGTATCTATTACACTTTAAGTAAAATTGAACAAAACTAGATACAAATCAAAGCATTAATAATCACTCACATATACAAGTCCACTTAACATGTATCTATGTGCTTATGAACTTGTATTTTGTTATATTAGTTTCAATAAAAAATAAAATACATAACATACAAATAACTTAGCAACAAAAAAATAGATAAACAATGAAATTCTAAACGTATCATGCAACCCAAAATATGTATCTCGGTATTCCTCTTCTCTTGGCGGAAGCTTTACTTTCAGGACTGTTGGATCCCCTTTTCTTAGAACCACTTTTTTTTCTTGTCCTTAGAATGCTTTTGCCACAACTTCTTCGTAATTTGGAGATCGTTTCTATGCTTTAATCTATTTTCATCAAAGTCAACAAATTCATAATCAAAACTTCCGGAAATGAAATTAACAACTTCACGAAATTCTTTGATACTTTCTAATTGAGAAACCTCAAGACTAAAGGAAGGTCTCAAATCTCTATTCATAATGGCAATTCAAACAATGAAACCTAAAAAATAATTAATTGAAGAAATTGCTCAACCAAATCACCCAAATTTTACTCTGTAAACTTAGGCGCAAAATCATTTTTTTGAAAAAAAAAAACGTAAAAACAATTAGAAGAAATTAAAGCGGATTTTAGGGAGGAAAATTACCTTACTTAAAGTTTTGAATTGAATGAAGAAATTGGATAGAAACCGCTCCACAAATTGTGGCGTACAAAGAGGGAGAAGCAACTTATTTTTGGTAAAGAATTTTTTTTTTGTAGTTGGTGTTTTAACTTGTATCTCAATTTTATCAAAAATTATGAAATATTGGGATTTAAGTAATTTTTTAGAAGTGGAAGATTTTTAGAAGTTTAAAAATTTATGTTGTGTATTTAGGTAATTTTTCCTTTTAAGTTATTGTATTCAAGTAACGCAGAATTTAGCTTTGTTATGTCAACTTTATATGGAAGAAAAGCCTGTGAGAGATTCCTAAAACAAGCAGAAATTGAAGTCTTTTCCGATTAGGAAAGCATTATTTTTGGCGTTAAATATGAAAAGGGGAAAAAAGGTTATATTGCCCGTGTACTCTTAGAAAAAGGTTTAGCAAAAAAATATGACGAATGACAATTATAACCTTTTTCTGATGATATAGGGTAAATATAACCCTTTCCTGATATGAAAAATAGAGATTTAACTGCAGACAAGCATTATTTTTGGCGTTAAATATGAAAAAGGAAAAAAGGGTCATATTGCCCGTGCACTCTCAGAAAAAGATTTAACAAAAAAGTATGATGAATGGCAATTATAACCTTTTTCTAATGGTATAGAGTAAATATAACCTTTCCTGGTGTATAAAATAGAGATTTCACTGTATTCGTAAACCAAGGGGAAATTGAAACCTCACCATACTAGGAAGGCGTACTAAAAATATGGAATAGATTAGCTGGTCAAGCAAATTAATAGTCTAATTATATTGATCTACGTTTTTTTATATACTAATTTAGGATATGCGCACGTGTACCTTACTTCAATAAATTTAATTTTATAAAATCACTTTAATATTATAAAAAAGTCTTAATTAATAAATAAATATGATTTTATTAAATACGAAAAAGACTTAGATAAAAAATTAATATATTCATACAAAATCATATAAAAACATTAAAACCCACTTTAAACATTATGGATGCTACTATAATGTTATAGGAAAAAATTTGCTCAATTTATGGAACTTCAAAATCTCTTCTTTTAAGAAAAATTCAAGATTTTTATTTTATGTTTCAAATAAATTAAAACAAAAAAAAATCCTAAATATTAGGAGTTTAGTACTAATAAGTTCAATTCTTATCTTTTTTTATCATTGTCTTAACCTTATACCTCAATTGCGTTTATTAACTCTTAACCTTCAACCAAAAAAAATTGTTCGTTTTTTTTTTTTTGTTCCTATCAAATATTTCAATTGTACTAACTATTAACTTCAACGTGTTCCTTTTTTTTCCCTTTTTTTGTCCTATCAAATTTCCCAATCGTACTAACTATTAACTTTAACAAAAAGAATATAAATGTGTCCCTATTTTCCTTTTTTGGCGTACCAAATTTTATTTTAGCTAAAACTAATCAAATAACAGTTTTAGACAAAAAAATTGAGGAAAAAGGTGAAAAGACAATTTGTTTATTGTGGAGACTTTTAATAAAAGACAAAAAGTTCAAACAATAATTTTAAAGCTCTTCACACTTAAGTGGATTAGAGATTAGAGATTAGAGATTAGAGATAGAGATGGATCAATAATGCTTATTTTTAATTTGTTTTTCAGTAGCAGAAGTTGTTTTTTAGAAGCTAAAACAAAATAGTTATTCATATTTTCGAAAAAATATATTTGAGAGTAGGGATGTGCAAAAACCCAATC
The DNA here is from genome assembly GCF_002878395.1 of Capsicum annuum. Lineage (NCBI taxonomy): Eukaryota > Viridiplantae > Streptophyta > Magnoliopsida > Solanales > Solanaceae > Capsicum > Capsicum annuum. The sequence goes on along the minus strand of NC_061120.1, from coordinate 12,583,525 downwards.
AATAAAAATGCTATTGATTTATCGTTATTAGATTAACGATTTTTTAATGATTTTATAAAAAAATTTATTGGGTTATTGAGTAAACTGATGACTCAATAAGAATGTTTTAAATTACTGCTTTACCCATACTTATATATATATATATATATATATATATATATTATATTAAAAGTGTGAGGAGCCTTATAAATGTCGTTTGAACTTTTTGCCCTTCATTAAAAGTCTCACCTTTAGATAAAATCGTCTTTTCGCCTTTTATGATATTAAATATTATCTATAATAAATTTATTATAATTTAGCCATTAGCCAACAAAGTCCTATTCTATTTAAATTACAAAGTCCTATTCTATTTTCCTACTATAATATGGTAAAACAAATTAATTAGAAGAATTAATATATAAGGAGTCCTAATAAAACCTACAAATACAAATACATAATGCATAAAGAGACGGTCGATTATGTTTCTCTCTCTCCTTTTCAATTCTAGGGTTAAGGTTCCGTAAATATATACTATTAAGGTACAGGAAGATGAAGAAAGGGATATGTGAAGAAAAAGTTGGGGCTTTGGGCCACAGGTGACAAAAGAATTTTAAAATAAGGTGTAGGTGACACAAGTCTTAATTATTAGGTGGAGGTAACAATTACTTTATTATAGATTAAGAAAGTTGAAAAAGTTTGAAAATAACCCACAAGTTTCTAAATTTACACTTTGATCCAAATGTTAATCTATCAAACAGAAAACGGAGGAAAAAAACGTCTTTCTCTCTCTTCTCACCCATTATTGTTTTCTCTATCTTAGCAATTTTTGTTGTTCATTGTTGTTGCTGCTTCATTCATTATCTTCTGCTTCATTATCATTATTTTCTACTTCATTATCATCTTCATCTTATTCTTGTTGACCATTTGTTGTTGTTGTTGTTACCGCTACTGTTGCTATTTGACCAATTTCTTAGGTCAAATTTTATTTCGAACATCACTTTTCACTTTGACATTACTTCATAGGAGACGTTGGTAAGTCAAATTATGATTTTTAGTTGAATTTATCACCTGGGTAACTGCTATTGTGTTGTTGTTTTCCAACAATGGATAGAACCCAATCATGAATCCAACATAAGATCCATCTGTTTAAACAAATAAATCATCTGTTGCGACAGATGAGATATCTGTTTCAACGAAAGACTGATATGTTGGATTCATGTTCAAACAGATGGATCATCTGTTGCAACATTTGACATATCTGTTGCAACAGATTAGTTACCTATTGTAACAGAACCTGAACACAATTCAAACATCTATTACAACAGATTACTAACCGGTTGCAACAGGTAAGTCATCTATCGCAACAGGTTAATTATCTGTTGCCACTGTCACTCATTTGTTGGAATCAGCTTCAAAGGTTATTAAGTACTATAACATCAATCCCAACAGGCGTTTCATCTGTTGCAATAGATATTCAAGAGCGTAACATGAATTCCAACAGGTAAGAATCTGTTACGGCTGATCACTTACCTGTTGCAACAGATAACACATCTGTTGGGATTCATTCACGGCACTATAAAATCACTATCAACTTTTTTTAACAAATGACTTTATTTAGGTACCACTAATAGAGGGATCAATAACACTAGGGGTGGATTGTCATGATCAATGGGTCGAGAAGAGCAATCGATATGTATGGCGTTGGAAAAAGGGTGAAATGCTAGAGACAATAGCTATGAAAATCCAAAGTGATGTTTCGTATGATGATTTTGTGAACTTAATCATCAGCTTTTGTGGACTGAATTGTCAACCAAAAGAATTTGCCATCAGCTACATGCACAGCTCCTTTGAAAATCAGAGGGTATTGCCTTTCAAGATAACCGATCAGGCTCGGTTGCGTTCTTATCTAAGTGATTCAACCAGGTCGATGTTAAGGGTTTACATGGTTGAAAAGATGAGAGAGAATGACAACCAAAACGTAGAAGAAGAAGAAGAAGAAGAAAATGACTTCTTTGATGATAGTTTGGATAATCTAGACATGAATATTCCAGATAATGATCAAACACCTACGCCCGTTGATGCGACCAATACGATGTGCAGTTCTTCTCAATCGACACAGTCTGGAAATCTTCAAGACGAAGGGATAGGTTTTTTTATTGAATGTCAACCAAGGATAAAAATAAACTATCTAACACTTTTTTTATTTCTTGCTTGAAAAAAGATTTCAGAATAAAGAAGGTGGTTAATTCGAAGTAATACCCCGTATATTTCTAAGCTAGAAAATGAACCGTTGTTCTTACACATGAAACCTCCTATCCTGTGATTCATATTGGAGTACATGAATTAGGATGAGTATCCTAGTGATAATAGAGCTTATTATGCGTAAAGAATGTTCATAAGAGTCACTTAGAGTAAGCCAAGCTAAGAACTTTTGAATCCACCAAGTTTTTGTGTGTGATTTCACATAGGTCATCTTTGAATGAGCATAACTTGGTTTATAGATGGTATTTTGGAAGATTTATACCCTCCAAATTTTAGATAATTGAATAATCTTTTCGTCGATACCAAATTCTCCTAAAACGAACACCCGGTGAAGAAGCTATGGCGATTTAAAGTTTCAGCAGCGTCATTTCAGTCAGTGGCGCATCGCACTGTAAGCCAAAATGAGTTTGTCAATTTCCAGTGTCCCTCCGCAATTCCACCATCGCAGTGAGTTTCTAGGTCATAAGCGGGGGGCAATGCGATATCTCTGCATCGCGTCGGGGGCCCAATTCGAGTAATTTTCATAGAAATTAAATGACGCATCTTGAGGGGTATTTGGGTCATCTTTCCACCCCTATATATTCCATAAACACGGAATTAAGTACTTATTTCACCAAAACATACTCTTTCTCTCAAAATCTTTTCAAGAACACATTAGGGTTTTCAATTGGGGATTTAAGTTCAAGCAAATTTCTCCATCACTCATCAAGAATCTTCTATCTAAGGTATGCGTAGTGTTCATCTATGGATCCATTTCGTTCATAGAGCTCAAGAACCATGTTTTAAATATTATATTGTGATTGTGTTGTTGTGATATGACCATGAACATGTTGATTATTGTTGTTTAAGTTTCAAGATGATATCTAAAGGTGTTTTCATGAAGTATATGTGTTCGTTAGCTGAAATCCATGAACTTTATGGGGTTTAAAATGGGAAAATTCATGAAAACACTCCTAAGCTAAAAGAATACATGCAAAGTGTTTAATAAAAGGCCTAGGATGATAGAATTCATGTCCCATGATTTAATAGTGCTTAAATGACAAGTCCATGCTTTATGCTTTATGATTTCACATGAATTCCACGTGATTGATATACATCGTTGTTGTGATATAGATTGAGCATGATATTGAATCTATGCAAGTATACACATGTTGTATGAATTTCCCTTCCATACGTAAGATGTTGAGAACTATGCTTAGTGTGAAATCCCTTACTTATGATATGGTGAATTGTGGACTCCATTTTATTATCAAGTCAGTTATGTGTGTCAGTTTCCTTCCATCGAGTCCTGGGGGTACTAGTACCCAAAAAATATAGTTGTGTGCCTAGAGCCATGTCACGTTATCATGATAATCTCAGTCAAGCCATGATCTATAGAACTCAGTCAGTCATATAACTCAAGAAATCTCAGAAATCTCATAATCTCAATAAATTCTCAGATAGTAGTACTATTCCATTAGTCAATGGAAGTCAGTTACTCAGTCTATGTACAACTAGTTAAATCATGTTTAGTCTCTTCAGATGGGAGTAGAAGTTAGCACCGAGTGAACCCAAGGATGGGAACTCACCTGCCGGTTTAGGGTATGATTCTTTGCGGTCATCCTTATGTTCCAGAACTACGTAGCCAGCATAGGTTGAGATATATTAACCTACCAGATTAGGGTTGATAAGGTGGCTTAACCTGTCAGTTTAGGGTTCCCACCGTTCTTATTTGAGTACCTACCCGCTAAGGGTCACTCACAACTGTCCTTACCAGTGATGCAGTATTGACACTCTTCCAGTCGGGGCAGAGATTGGACCCCAACCTAGCTATATACGTTATTGGGGCATGTCGTTTAAGCAACTATCTCCCACAGTTTCAGTCCCAGTCTTAGTAAAAGAACTCAGATAGTTCTTCAAATTTTAGTATACCAAGACTATTAATTACAGTCAATTCAGTTACAGTACGGAACTCAGGTAGTTCTATCAGATTTAGGACTGTCAGACACAGTCATCCATGTTATCAAAATTTCAGTATCAGTTATGTTAGATAACAGTAAACCATGTATTAGCCTACAGATCCAGATATCATGTATTCACAATTTTAGTTACTATGTATGCATGTTTGTACTCTTACGTTCATATTAGTCAGTCAGTTAACATTGTTCATGTATGTAAATCCTTTTGCATTTAGCCTACCTCACTTGTATACTCAGTACTCCCAGTCGTACTGACGCATTTGTGCTATGGTGCTTTCTTTCATATTACACCATAGGGTCAGAGACATGAGTTCCAGATCAGCAGTAGCATTCCAGTCGCAGAGTTGTAGTGAGTCCTCATCTATTCAAGGATGATATTATTTTATTTTATTCATTATTGCAGTTCAATTTTGCTAGACAAAGTTAGTTGGAGACATGTTCCTCCAACTCCTTATTTCAGACAACATTTAGAGGCTTTCAGATTTAGTTCAAATTTTAGTTTTATCTTTCAGTTGTTTTGGGTATTTGTTACCCTATATGGATGTTATTATTTATCAAATATTCTATTCAGTTGAACCTTATGGTCTATTGTTCATGTTTTCTGCATTCTACAAGCATATTATGCAGTGTACAGGTACAAATATCAGTCATGGGTTAGCTTGTGGTCCCTTGGGGTTATAAGCACCGTGTAGCATTCTGGGTACCATATTTGGGGCGTTCAAGCAGTGTCTTTTGTTTCAAATATGCTAATTCGAACTGCAAGTGATAGTTGAGAGCGGTGAAGTACGGAAGTTTTGTCAGATTCATCATTCATAAACATGAAAAGCATCACACATGTGGTTCAGAGCATATCTCGGGCTAAAATCCCCATGCCACGGCAAAGGTCCTCAGTGAATATTTTAGGAGTAGTTTCCCCGATGGCAAAGGCCCTTCAACAAGGCTAATAGACAATTAAATCCTTACAGATTTGGGTGTCCTGGTTAGTTATTGGAAGGTATATACGGCCATGGGGATTGCCAAGGTCCTGGTTAGGGGGACACTCTAGCATGGGTATGAAGTCTTGGATTCTTACTGTTACATGATTGAGTCCACAAATCCTGGAAGTATGACAATATTGCATCTGGATGAAAACGGAAAGTTCAAGTACTTTTTTGTATCCTATGGAGCTTGGATTCAAGGTTTTCGACATTTGAGAAAAGGCATAGCCGTCGACGGTACCTTCTTGAGGATCAGGTATAATGAAGTAGGATACGGAGAATCACATCTTTCCTATCGCTTTTTGTGTAGCAAACAAGGAATGTGATGCCTCTTATGAATTTTTTTTGAACTGTGACACTGCATCAAAGATACTGAAGAGTTGTGTTTTGTATCGGATAGGCATCCAAGTATTCCAAAGATGGGTTCACTTTTCTTTACTTCATCTTACTTTGATTGTTGCATCAGGCATCTTGGAGAGAATATTCGAAACAACTATCACAATGAAAGGGTCGTCAACCTTTTTTATAGAGCAGTTAAACCATATAGTAGAGAGGAGTTTTTAGACCATTTCAATCAAATAGCAGATGTGAATCCCAAGGTAGAATAATTTCTCACACATGTCAGTTTTGAGAGATGGAGCCGGGTATTCTGTCTAGCAAATAGGTACATTCTTATGAATTAATGTCTTGTTTGATTTACAAGTTTAGTATGATGTCGTACTAAGTGATTCTTTTCTATAGGTACAATATTATGACATCAAACATAGCTGAATCGGTTAATTCATTATTTGGCGATGAAAGAGAATTTCCCATCAAAGCTATGTTTGAAAAAATAAGCAAGAAGTATAGCAATTTTTTGAACAAAAGGCGTGTGCAGTTCAAGTGCCCAGAAAAAAGAACCCGATTTGTTCTCGAAATCGTAAAGAACATATCAACGAACATAAGTTTGGGGAATAGGTTATTCTCTCATAAAATAGCAAATTACAAATTCCGTATCACCGGTCATGGTGATGCTGCCTCAGTCGATCTTCAAATAAGATCTTGTACGTGTAGAGTTTTTTACCTGGACAAAATACCTTGTCCATATGCTATGGCAGCGCTTCGAGCTCAATATGGTCATAATTATGGACATGAAGTTTATGAGCACTCCTCTCAATATTATTCGGTGGAAAAATATGAAATGGAATATAGTGGGCATATTACTCTGGTGCCTCCCGAAGAATCTTGGGTTGTTCCAGTAGAGCTTATGGGGAGATTAATACCTCTTCCATATATTGAACCGAGCACTATCAAACCAGAAATAAAGCCATATAAGAGGAGGCGTGATGTTGGAGAATCATTTTCATCAAGAAGAAACAGGTGCTCCATATGTAAATGCGCTGGTCACAAAAGAACTACATGCCCGAATCATAATCCACAATGATCATTGTAATTGCAGAAACTTGTGTTGTTGTTTGTTTGTTTGTTGTGGACTTTTATATATTTAACTCATTGTTGTGAACCGAATGTTATCATTTATTATATATAAAATATTACTTTTTTAAATAACTTGTGTATCAATAAAAAGAGGCAAAACATGAACTAAATAATACAGTAGACCACAATTTTTCTCAACAGTTGAACAAACAACTGGAATGTTTTCCTCCAACAGATGACAAATTTGTCGAAACAGATGGATAATTTGTTGATAGAAACCCAACAGATGACCAATCGGTTCCAACACATGGTCCATCTGTTGAAAGAACTCAAAAACCAAAATTGCTAGTACTATTGGATTCAACATTGCCTCCAACCATCGACATGTTAACATGTATTAGATTAGAAGAAATAGACTAAATGAAAATTGAATAAGAATTAAAATGCCAAAGTCTGACTAAAAGTAAATTTTTCATTAAATGAAAAATAAAAATACATTAGGTATAGATCCGATATAGAAAAATTAAAACACATACGCTAAAAGAAAAAATATATTCTAATTATTGTTAGTATCATCATCATCATCATTAATTACAGCCGGCCAATCAACTCGCAGCAACAGGGATCTCATCAACCTCTGTATCTCTCTGAACATCGTCGCTCTCATAGCGACCAACTTGCTCTACAGGTCATTAACACGCCTCTGAAGTTCCCACATTGTGTCGCGTAGAAAAGTAATGTCCGAAAAAGGATCAGTCATATCTAAAACACACATGAATTGACAAATGTAAAGAAAAAAATCCAAAATGTAATACAACGTCTACGGCCAACTGGTAAATTTACACCAAAAAAAAACTTACCTCAACAAGAAAGGAATATGCTCTTTGAAGAGAAGTGGTTGAAGATATTACACGAAAGAAGAAATGTAAGAAATAAATAGAGTTGAATGAAGATTAAGAAGGGATCTATTTATAGAGGATTGAATCTGGACGTGGCAGGCCAAAAGGCAGGACTGTTCAGCTTCATTGTATTAATTACATTCAAACTAGTGGAATTTTGTTTTTTGTGTAAAGTCGCGACTTTTTCTTTTACATTAATTACTTCTCACCTTTTCATAGCAGTTTGAGACTCAATAAAAGTCATTATTATTGAGTTGTTGCAATAGATCGTCCATCTGTCGCAATAGATTTAGCATCTATTGCAACAGATGGATTGAATGTGCAACAGATGGTCTGTCAAAATAGATTTACCATCTGTTGTAATAGATGGTTTGTATATAAAACAGATAAGACATCTGGTGCAACATATGTATTATCTATTGTGACAGGTGGACAGTATGTTGGAGGAGATGTTTTGATATCTTCTAATAGCTGATTCATCAGTTTCAACAGATGGAGTATTCGGTTCATCAGCTGTTTAGAATGTGTTAGATAAAAGGTCGCGAATCTTCACCTCTTTTTAATAGTGCCTCCGTTTCATATTAGTTGGGCCCTATGGGGTTGGCACACCAATTAATAAAAATATAAATTAGGTGATTATTTTACCAAATTAGTCTTATTAATTATAATTTGAAAGTATAAATATGAATAATATACTTTATGTAGTCATTTAATAATAGGGATAATCTTGGAAGAATATAATAAAATTCTCTTGATTTTATAAATAGAAAGACTAAATTAAAACAAACATGTTAAGCGAGAAGTAATCACATGCGTGCAGATGAATAAAAAAAATAATCTGGTCTATCGCAACAGATTTACCATCTGTTGCAACATATGGATTATCTATTGCGACAGATGGACCATATGTTGGAGAAGATATTTTGATTTCTTCCAACAGCTGATTCTTCAGTTGCAACAGATGGAGATTTCAATTCATCAGCTGTTTCGATTGTGTTAAGATAAAAAGTCACGACTCTTCACACCTCCATTTTAATAGTCATCACATGCGTGCAGATAAATAAACAACACTGTCTGACATATCCTGATGGGGTAGGAAGAATAAGATACGTGCAATGGATTCCATTTTCATGCGTGAGAGTTATGTAGATTATTGATCAGGCTACCGCAAAAACACACATAAAGTGCAATAGTTTTGTGAATGCAGTTTTTTACCGATTAGACACTGATCCTTCAAACAAGATCCTGCATTGTACAGTTTAGTTTGATAGGTGCGAACTGATAAGGCTGAAGGGTTCCAAGACGGTGGTGTCAATACCCCATCACAATTTAATGATGGTTCATGCTAAAAACTTGAACCATTCCCCAAACTTGATACAAAAATATGAGCATGAACCGTCATTAAATTGTAACGGGGTATCGACACCACCGTCTTGGTCCCTTAGCCTTACCAGTTCGAATCTAACAATCTTAACTGTAAAATGCCATATCTTATTTGAAGGATTAATGCCTAATAGGTAAAGAACAAACATTCACAAAATCATTGTACTGGATGTCCGTTTTCATGATAGGTTGATCAGTAATACATACCGATCACATATGAAGTGGTTCCATCTGCAAGCAGCTTATTCCTCGGAACCCATCTTTACTCTAGCCTTTAATGCTAGTCGGGAAAAAATGAATCCAGTTTCACTTCCTTTTGTCTGCAAACAAGAGAAATACATTTGATGTCAAACAAGAGAAGAAAAAATAAAAAACAAAAAGAACATTAAAAAAAGGTAACACAAAATTGAGTGAATCAACAGATGACCAATATGATGTAACAGACCCATCTGTTTAACCGATGAGGCATCATTGCAAAGGATGGATTACATATTAGCAACAGATGGGTCATCTATTGGAATAAATCAAACCAGCCTTGGTACTAGTTTGATTTCTTCAAACAGTTGCTCCGTCTGTTCTAACAACCAATTCATCAGTTGCAACAGTTGAGAAAACTGTTGCAACACCACCAACAATAGCATCAACAACAAAGAAACAACACTATATGTTCTAACACCATCCACAACACAAACATCACATGTTCCAACACAACTACCACCCGCAACAACAGCACCACCAAAGTAGCAAATAAAAGACATAAAAAAACTATACTGACAAATAATGCTTTTTAAGTTCTCCCAGCAGATGACTTTTTTTGCATATTTTAATAAAAATAATGGTTCATTAATTCAAGACTTAAAAGTCACCTTTTCTTCAATTTTCTCAATAAATAGGAAACTTGTAATTGATAAATCATTAATAGAACCAGATGTAAATATCTAATTTAAATGACATACAAAGAAAAAGACAAGATGAAAAGAGCAGCAGTGAACCGTACCTGCAATGTCAAAAAATAAAATGGATTAGAACATCCAGTTTAGTCGAGAAAAGATATTGATTGGTTGATATCCTAAAGGAATCTCATCCGAAAGAAGAGAGAAAAGAGAGTAAAAAAGGAAACAAAGATAATTGAGAATAGAGAATAAAGAAGAGTGATGAGTTGAGTCTAGACTTATATTATGGATGAAGGAGAGAGGGTTCTAGATATGGGGGGTTTTAAACATTCATTAAAAACTTTTGAGGGGCATGAGGAGATAGTGACATTGAAAAGACCAGATAAGACTACTCACTCAGGAGATTTTTGAGTTATCCAAGTAGTACCGAGTAATATTTTTTACCGCCTTAGTATTTTAACTATTTTATCTTGGACAGAAAATACCTAAATTGCTTTTAAAAAAAGGATCTTAAAACATTTAAGTGCAACAGATGAATTAATTTTTTTGATAGTTTACAATAGATTCGTGATCTGTCGCAACAAATGACGTAATTTGTTTGATAGTTTACAACAGATGCGTAATATGTTGCAACAAATTACCTAATTTGTTAGATTTGATCCAATAGAAAAGACATCTGTTGCAACAGATTGAACATTTGCTTATATATAATTTCAATTGAGTTCATATGTTAGACTAATACCTTAATTGAATGTGAGTTCTTATAGGGTCAACTTGTAATACCCCGAGAATCCCAACCTATAGTTGAACCATGCTTCAAGCTCATGAAAATAAATCAGAGTGATTTAGTAGTTTTATGATCAATTTAGATGTGTATTAAGTCCTCAAATATATCCTAGCTATTAGATGAATCAAAACATCCCTTACCGATTGAATTCTTAAGAAGGACATTGCCATAGTCAACTTCAAACAAGAATATCTCCCATTATACAAAGAATTTTTGAGCTCATAACCCACCAACAGATAGATAATTTAATATCTTTATAAGTATACTAATTTTTCCAAAATCCGGCATCGGCGTAAAAAGTTATGGCCATTTTACTGAGAGTTGTCCGAGCTATCCAGGCGGCGGGCAAGCTGACGGACCGTCAAGTCAGCGATGGACCGTCGCTTCGGCCGTTATAACTGAAGTAGTAAGGCCATTTTATTTCCAAAAAATGATTTTTGGAGTGACGGTTCATCACCATAGTGATGGTCCATCACCCACACCATCAGTTTTGTTCAAAACAGCACTGAAACGTCGTTTTAAAGGGATTTTTGGGTCTTTTCCTACCCTATTTAACACCCAATCATGTCAGATCAAAGCACATAACTCCTCTTTCATCCATAAAATCAAAATTAGGATTTATTTCAAGATCAAAATCCAAGAACAAGATTCAAACCCTTCTCCTAGAAAAATCAAGAATCAAAGCGTCACTATTCAAGAACCTTTAAGAAAAGTTAACCTCCTTCAAGATTCAAGCTTTTGAGGTATGCATAGTATTCATTAATGGACTCCTTTCATCCATGAAGCCCAAGAATCTCTTTTCTAAGTTCAAGTTTATGGACTTTTTTATGAATTTCATGTTGGGTTTGTTTTGTTTATGTTGAGAATTTTCAATTGAATTCAAATCCATGTTGGGTCATCAATGTTATGTGGAATTGATTTGTGTAGATGTATTTCATGTGAAACTATGATTAAACCCTAGGATGATGAAATTAGCATTGAATTGTGATGTTTAATTATTGTATAATGATGTTTATATGTACCATGCCTACTATGTATTTGATTAAATGCCTATATGAAGGAAAAGTGCCAAACTAGTATGATATCATGAAATCCCCAATTATGTACAAGTTTATGCATATCATATGTTTGATGAAGTGCTTCAGTATATGAATTATGGATTATGATGTTAGTCATGTGTTCAAGTAAGTCATTCTATGTCAGTTTCTTTCCATTGAGTCCTAGGGGAACTTGTACCCGAAATATTAGCTGTGTGCCTAAAGCCATGTCATGTTTTCACGATACGCTTAGTCAAGCCATAATCTATAGAACTCAGTTAGTCATGTGACTCAGGAAAATCCAAAAATCTTAGTAATCTCAGTAGTTCAGTAATCTCAGTAATCTCAGTACTTAGTAATCTCAGTAACCTCAGTATTCTCAGTCAATCTTAGTAACTACAATACTCTCAGTTAGTCCTCAGAACTCAGTACATTCTGTCAGTCAACGAAACTCATTAAATTCAGTTTAGCTCTACTAGACAATACCACTAGTATCAGTTCAGTTTAGTTAATCAGTTCAACTCAGTTAATCAGTTCAGAGTCTTTTAGATGGGAGTAGGATTCAGCACCAAGCAAGCCTAAGGATGGGAACTCACTCGCTAGATAGGACTAAGATCCCTAGAAGCAACCCCTAAGTTCCAGAACTACATAGCCAGTGTAGGTATGAGATGTCACCTGTTAGATAGGACTGACATACTCAGGGATCACCCGTTAGCATATTTAAATGTATAGGACTAATCCCAGGGGTCACTCGCAAGATAAGGACTGACTCTACAACACTTTTTTTACCAGTGGCGCGGTAATGACACCCTTCTAACTGGGGTTATAGATTGGACCCCAGTTAGCATAGTATAGGGTATGTTGGTTAGATGAATACATCCCACAGTTTTAGTTACAGAATCAGGACTGTCAGATACAGTTAATTTAGGTCAGTAGTATAGATTTAGGACTGTCAGATGGAGTCAATCCTCTTATCATTATAAATAGACTTCGAGATCACCCACTAGATAGGGCTTATCTCAACTATGGTTAGTTAGTATCAATATCATCGGATTTAGAGATCACTCACTAGATAGGACTGATCTCAGATTCAATTACTCAGATATAGTACAGAACTCACCTAGTTCCATCATATTCAGGACTATCAGATACAGTCACTCATGTTATCAATTATGTCAGTTATCAAAACTCATATTATCAGTATTCAGCTTTAGAACTGTTAGATACAGTCAACCAGACCAATTCTTCATAATTAGAACTGTTAGACATAGTTATTTATTTATCAGTAACATAGTATCAGTCTCTCAGTATTCAATAATATAGTATTAGTCTTTCTCACTCATTAGTGACTCAGATGTTAATATCAATAAACTCAGTGTCAGAACTCAGTATTCAATCCTATCATGATCTTAGTTACAGTTACGTAGTCGTGCATGTATTCTCATAATCATGTTAGTCAGTCAGTTAGTATTGTTCATGCATATGAACCAGTTGCATTCAGCCTATCTCACTTGTATACCAGTACATTCAAAGTACTAATGCATTTGTGCTATAGTGTCTTATACCATAGGTTTAGAAGCACGAGCTCTAGAGCATCAGTAGCATCCAAGTTCAGCAGTCAGTGTCAGCTGTGAGTCCTCATCCTTCAAGGATATAATGATTATATTACTATTTATTTTTTAGTTTATTTTAGTAGTCAAATTTAGTTGGGGACATGTCCCATCAACTTCTTTTTTAGACAGTTTAGAGGCTTTCAAACTATAGCATGTGAGACAGTTATTTTGGTATTGATATACTATATTTTCAGTTATGTACTAGTATTGAACCTTATGGCCTTTTAGTTTATGTTTATGCATTTATGATATTATTATTATTATTCAGTGCTCAGTTACAGATATCAGTCATGGGTTAGCTTATGGTCCTTCGGGGTCATGAGCACCATGTAGCATTCCGGGTACCAGATTCGGGGTGTTACAAACTTAGTATCAGAGCCTAAGGTTTAATAGCGTCCTAGGAAGTTTGAAAAGCTGCATCTAGTAGAGTCTTGTACATACATATGTTGTGCACCACACTTATGTGTAGGAGGCTATGAGATATTTTAGGAACAATATTCCTTCTTTCAGTATTCATGTCGTGCCAATGAGCATAGGATCAAATTTAAACTCTCAGTCTAATACCGTTTCTCCCTTTCTTCTAGAGAACATGCCTCCTAAAAGAAGAAATGGAAATCAATCATCTCCTCAGCCCGAAGACCTTTGGGCGATCATGTTTCTCATGCAGAGTTCAGGACCGTATTCACTACTCTTGCTCAGTCGTTCACTACCCAAAATGAATGGCTAGTAGTCATTTCGACCAACCCAGTGGCCAACTCAGCTGTAGCCAGGATTCGGGACTTCACCCGAATGAACCCTCCATCCTTTCTTAGGTATAAGTTAGATGAGGACCCTCAGGAATTCCTAGATCAAGTTTAGAAGGTGACATATATCATGGGGTGGCTACTATTGAGAGTGCTGAGCTAGCTGTATATCAGTTACAGGATGTGGATCATACTTGGTTTAAGCAGTGGAAGGTAGAAAGGGTAGATGAGGCAAGGCCTATAGAATGGGATGAATTTGTCACTATATACTTAGAGAGGTTCTTTCCCCTAGAGCTCAGAGAAGCTAAGGTGCTAAAGTTCATCAACCTTAGGCAGGGCAATATGACAGTAAAAGAGTATTCTCTTAAGTTTACTTAATTAGCCAGATATGCCCCTCATATGGTTGCAGACAGTAGGGTCAAAATGAGTAAGTTTATGTCAGGGGTGAATGATAGCGTGGTTAATGAGTGTAGATCTGCCATGCTTAATAGTGACATGACTTTAGCCAGACTTATGAACCATGCTCAACAGATAAAAGAGCAAAAGATTAAGATAAAGGAAAAGCAGAATAAGAGGGCGAGCACAGGTAGTTTTATCTTTTCTCAGCCTAAGTCAGGGGGTGGTAGCCGTTCTCAGTATAGTCATAAGCTTTCAGTCCCAACCCCATCTTCAGTTAGTGCACCAGTGCCCAAGTTTGGAAATGACCGCCGTGATGGGTCGCCAGGATTCGAGGCCCAGGGTAGTGAGAACAGGAGTCTTACCTATCCACTTTGCAAAAAGTGTGGTAGGAATTACCTAGGTATGTGTAGAGCAGGTAGTGAGGTATGTTATAGATGTGGTAAGCCAGGACACAGGCTGCAGGAATGTAGAGTAAGGGCACAGAAGGGAAAAGATTTGTGCCAGCAGAGCATCATTTCCAGTACCACTAGTGGTCAGTGTCAGAATAGGTTTTATACTCTTCAGACTCGCCATGATCAAGAAAATTCCCCCAGCATAGAATTGGGTACGTTATACTCCCTTCATACTCATGATGCGCATTGTTAGATCTCTTGCTCTTATTTTAGCTTAAGATTTTTAGCATGAGTTGTTCAGACATGAATCAGTCCGTTGATGCCCTTTGCATCGCCCCAGTATCTCAGTAAGGTGAGCATTCTTAGAGGGTCATAGTATCCCAAGGGGGAGATACCCCATTATTCCTTAACGTTCTCATGTCTTAAATTCAGTTTCTCTTCGCATAAAGAATCCAGTTAGATTAGAGGGTACTCATAAGTTAGCCTCAAGTTAATATCTCAGTTATGATCCATGTATTTAGGGGCTCAGTTCTCAGTTTATATGTCATGTTTCAGCCTCCGTCATGTTCTCAGGTTCCCATTCATACATACTCCTAGCATAATCATGGGGTCATCAGTACTTTTCAGTTATGTAGCATTTTTCTTAAACTTGCTCAGTTCCCTGTTCAAATTACCATTACAAACTTGGTATTCATTTCATGCTCAGATCCCCATGACAAACTTGGTACTAAGTATTCTTGTATATTTAGTCATGCATTCATATATCAGTTCAGTTATGTAATTATGCATAGACATGCATTCTCACTGTGAGAAATTCAGTTCATCAGGATATTCATTCATGTATTCATGAGTCAATTATCCATGCATCAGATATGCTTGAATTCAGTTTATCAGTCATGCATCAAACATGCATGTTCAGTATGTTATAATCAGTTATCAGTCATGTCAGCCATGAGATCATGTTCCAGTTATTCATGTTTAGTATGTACATCAGTTTATGTTCTTCCTCTCTCTCACTCAATCTCATTCGAGGATGAATGTTCTCAAGGAGGAGATATTGTAATACCCCAAAAATCCCAACCGATAGTAGAACCATGATTCAAGATCATGATAAATAAATTATAGTGATTTGGTAGTTTTATGATCAAGTTATATGTGTATTAATTCCTCAAATACATCTGATTGAATTCTTGAGAAGGACATTGTGATAGTCAATTTCAAACGAGCATATCTCTTATTCTACAAAGAATTTTTGATATCATAACCCACCAACAGATAGATAATTTAATTATCTTTCCAACTATACCAATTTTGCCAAAATCTAACATCCGAGTAAAAAGTTATGACCATTTTACTGAGAGTTGTCTGAGCTGTCCAGGAGCGACGGGCAAGCTGACGGACCATCAAGTCAGCGATGAACCGTCTCTTTGGCCATCATAAATGAAGTATTAAGGCTATTTTATGGCCCAAAAATAATGGTTGGAGTGATGTTTATTCACCAGAGTGACGGTCCGTCACTCAGACCGTCAGTTTTGTCCGAAACAGCACAGAAACGTCGTTTTAAAGGCATTTTGGGGTCTTTTTCCACCTTATTTAACACCCAATCATGTCAAATCAAAGCACATAACTCCTCATTCATCCATAACATCAAAATTAGGGTTTCTTTCAAGATCAAAACTAAAGAACAGGATTCAGACCCTTCTTCAGGAAAACTCAAGAATCAAAGCGTCACCATTCAAGAACCTTCAAGAAAAGTTAACCTCCTTCAAGATTCAAGATTTTGAGGTATGCATAGTGTTTATTCATGGACTCCTTTCATCCATGAAGCCCAAGAATCTCTTTTTTAAGTTCAAGTTTATGAATTTCTTTATGAATTTCATGTTGGGTTTGTTTTGTTTATGTTGAGAATGATCAATTGAATTCAAA
>NC_061120.1:12555105-12563861 GCF_002878395.1 Capsicum annuum | reverse complement strand
ATAGTCAAGGTATATGATGTGTCTATTCTCTATTGATTTTTCTTTTTGTTTTCTTTTTGAAGCATTATTATTATTATTATTATTATTATTATTATTATTATTATTATTATTATTATTATTTATTCAGTCTAGGATCAATTAAAAATAATATTTTACTCCATAAAAATACTAATAATAGGGTAGGGGTAAGTTTTGCGTGCACGTATGTTATTATTGCAAATATTATGTGCTTGTAGGCTAGAATTTTGCTTGGGTGCCTACTTGTGTTAGGAGAAAAAATACATCTTAGTGATATCGAACGCCTTAGTGATCTATACGACATGAATTGTTTTTCGAGGGAGGAGTCTAAGGCATTGCTAGTACGGGAAAGATGAGATTGTTGTTTTCTAGATTAGATGGTTTGAATGGAACTGCTTAAGGTGTCAAGAAAGCTGCTATGGCATAGAAAGATTTGGAGTCGTTTATTGAAAAAAAGTAAGACCTTTAAATCTCAATATTAGAAGAAAATGAGGTCTGCCCTTATTCTATGACTGCATGCACTTTGTCAGATGTAGGATTTTCCTTTCTGCGATAAGCTTATGGTACTTCATTAATATTCAATTTTTTTTCAATTCTTTTTGTACGTGTCAATATGTTATTGTTGTAGAATTTTCATTACTGGAACCTTATGTATTATTTGTTAGAATTTCAGTAGTAGTATCTTTAAATTCATTCCACAACTAGGATTCTATGAATTTTTGCTCGTTTTAACCTCAATTTGATTTCGGATATTTGCTTCTATAATTAGAAGGCAGTTAAGCTCACTTTTTTTTTTTTGAAATGAATTACTGGCTTGTTAATTATTTTCTTTAGTTTATTGTTTGGATTCAACAAATTCTTATTTCCTTGTGCCCAACCTTCAGTGTTTTGTGTTTTTCTATTTAGAAAATGGTAAAGGTCATAGAATGAATTCTATTTTAGTTGTTTAAATTTAGTTCTATATTTAGTTGCCTTACACAATCGCAAGATATCATTAGGACCTGAATATTAAGATTATACCTTTTTGTTGAAGTATTTGATGTTATGTTAGAATAACACATTTTACAATTCAATTGTACCATCTTCTTTCTCATTGATTTGATTGTGTTGCTTTATTTTTCCTAATTACTTCGCGGTAAAGTAGAATTTATTTGGTGTGAGCTTTGGTAGTGGCGGGCATTAGCAGAGGAAGAGGTCAAAGAAGTATCGAGGGAAGTGATTAAGACGGATCTAATTTATCTTGACCTTACCATGGATATGAACTTAGATAGGAGAGAAAGTCGTGTATTAGGATAGAAAGTTAATTGATAGTTGAGCATTTCTCTCGCTTCTATGTGATATAGGCTCAATGGTTATTCTTGAACCTCATCTTTTTTAAGATTATTTTTGCTTTTTGATAACTATGGTGTCTGAGACAGTATTATTATTAGCGTTGTGCTTGTAGGTCTTTGGCTTTTGCTTTGATTTAAGCTTTCATTGATATTTTGTGTGCCGACCATTCTTATTAAATGCTGAAAATTTCATGGCCAATCTTTACTATATTCCTAAAATTTGTATTAATCGCTCACAAAAATATATATTTTATCTTTCATATAAAATTATTCATTCAATCTTTATCTTTATCTTTTATCTTTAATATATTAAAAGTGTGAAGATCCTTATAAAAGTGATTTGAAATTTTTACCCTTCATTAAAAGACACCGCAATAGACAAAATCGTCTTTTTAACCCTTTTTTCCTTTAAATAATTTTTATTTAATTATTATCCTAAATATTAGGAAATTGAAATTAATTTTAAAAACTTTCAATTATAGTTTTGTTCCTTTTGGGCATCGAATAGAAGTTGAATTCAACTTCCTTAATAGTTTGAGTTTATTCCAGAAAAGGAAACTATAATCAAATAGGGAGTCTTCAAATAACTATTAAAATCACAATTTAGCGTCTTTCTGTTTTCCTGCATTTGGATGAATTCAAAAGGATGATCAACTTCGAGAGTCAATAAAAGCGAATTGATTTACGGTTCGATAAGTTTTATTATCTACACGGATTACTTGTGAATACTTTAAATGCATTTATAAGCTCTTAATTACTTTTTATTTTATTTTTCTATGAATCTATATTTTGCAACTATATATGTGCATTCTGCTTTTGATTTTAGAAAGTAAACTTGTTTGTCAAAACTACTTAAAATTGCCAATTGTGATTGTTTGATATTTGTCCAATTTTATATTTTTCAATCATTGAATCTATCACCTTCAAATAGAGCAAATTAAGTTTAATCTTAATTTCAAAATAAATCTTAAAATCAAAATATTATTTATATAAAAGTCAAATGCGAAAAGTGCCGGACATGTATTTCGATCGAAGGATGAACCAAATATTTAAATTTTAACTATTATTTTATCTCCTTAGCGTTGATTTGGTATGTGAATCTTATGAGATATCCCATAAAATTAGTAATTAATAAATTGTAAAATCAATTAAATTTAAATTTCAATTACTTTCTATCAACCTATTTATATAATTTTGTTGAAAACTTTATTTAGAAAAATGTGAAGCATTGTATTAAATACTATAATAACACGTGAAGGGTCATATTTTCTTTTATTTACTTATATAGTCAGTTGTTATGAAATAGAGTTATTAAATATTATTTTTATATTTTTTGGTGCCCTAGATTTCATATAGAACAAATAGCCCCTTGATTATTTCATAATATTTAAGATTCTTCAATCAAAATATTATATATACACTTAAGCCATTTATGAATAAAAAATAAAATTTTGCCTCTCATGCAATCTTGAAATCTCCCCGTTTATGCACACTAAGAATAATCTCATTCCTCTTTAGTTTGTCATTTTTTTGAAAGCTTATATTCACCTTTAAATTACAGAAAATCTACTTTTGCGGTTAGCCATTTAAATTAACATAATGTTGATCTATATCTATAATCTATAATTTATATCTATATTTTATAATTTATAATATATTAAAAGTATGAATACCCTTAAAAAAGTGATTTGAACTTTTTATCTTTCATTAAAAGATTCTTCTTTAGACAAAACTGTCTTTTCACTATTTTTTAAAATTTATTATTTAATTATTTTTATTATATTAACTAGACTTCATAAAATATATGGTAGGAGAATTAATTAATTTGTTCCTTTCTACTAGACTTCCTAAAATATATAGGACTCCTAAAATATATGGTAGGAGAATTAATTAATATTTTACTTTCTACTATTCAATTAAAAAAATACTCCTAAAATAGGACTTTATTAAGAAAGTACTTCTATAAATATTGAAATGTACGTCAAACCAGAGAACATAATTAATAAAGAATCAAATTAATTTAACATCTTTAGAAATAATTGTTTAACAACTTCACATCAAAAAGAGATGAAAATTACATGTATATATTTTTTATATATAAACAATTACATAAGACAAAAATAAACAAATGATATTAGAATTTCTTATCAAGCGTAGAGAAATTTTTTTTAGTACTTTTCGTTGTCAAAGCACCGCTAATAAACATATATTTATATTATTAACTTGATTCGATTGAATGTCTAGATGATGAATGCTTGATTTTCTGATCCTCAACTTTTTCACTGTTTTTGTCAGCATAATAGAATTCAACATGTATATATATATATATATATATATATATATATATATACATTAGGGTCAAAATTTCCGTCCAGACAAGAATTAGTTGAATCAAAATCGAAGCTTTGTGATCACTATTATATTATTTTTTATAGTTTACAAGTCGCAGATGAATGCCGGTTGGCTTTGAAGAATTTCTTGTGTAAAGGTTAGGTTTAATTGTATTGTTTTGATATCTTTATAATCTTAATGTTTTATTTTAATTTACAGATGCTAGATGAATGTGGGTCGGCTTTGAATTTTTTTTTTAGGTAAAGGTTAGGTTTAATTGTATTATCGTAATATCTCTATTAGTTTGTTATTTTGTGGTAGTTTATAGTTCGTAGATGAATCTCAATCGGCTTTAAGAATTTTTTGTGTATAAAATTTATGTTTAATTATATTATTTTGATATCACTTTTATAGTGTTATTTTGTGCAGTTTACAGATGATAGATAAATGTTTGTCGGCTTTGAAGAATTTTTTTATGTAAAGGTTAGATTTAGTTGTATTATTTTGATATCTCTATTATCGTATTATTTTGTTATTGTTTACAGGTGGTAGATGAGTGTTGGACTACTTTGAGAAAATTTTTGTGTGTGAAAATTAGATGTAATTGTATTATTTTAATGTCTTTATCATTGTATTGTTTTGTTGCAATTTACCGATGGTAAATGAATGTCAATCGACTTTTAAAAATATTTTTGGTAAAAATTAGGTTTGATAAATAAATTCTCCATCTTTACATAGTCAAAACATATTAAATTTAATTATTATATTTATCTTTATTATTTAAACAAATATTCTATTTAATGTAATGTTTGAACTTATTAAAGTGAGGTGCACGCGCAAGATGCGTACACCTAAACTAGTATATATATATATATATATATATATATATATTTCTCTTTGATTTCTACAAACTAACACACGTATTCAATTTCCTTAGCTAACATTCAGTTCAAGCTAAAGATTTTTATAAATTAAAAAACATCATGTAGAATTTTGACTACAACTAAGATTAGTTTCTTTTCATATTAGTTGATACTATTTCTATTTTATGATGAGTGTTTTCTTATCGAAAATCGAACCGTTAAAGGACTAAAAATTGATAAATCAATAAAATATATCTTATTGGTTTAGTTATTGGTTCAGCATATTTAAAAACCAAAAATTAATAAATCAAACCGATAATTCATAAAATCGAACCGAACCGAACCGATCGATGTATATCCTACTTGGAAGCATTTATAGAAAATTTCGCCGAACACTAGTCATGTGTTTGCACAAGCTGCTCCTATTTTCGGGTGATATTTAAATTTTGTCCCTCAAATCGTAGTTTTTATTTTTGGCCTTTGTAATTTGTTATCTTAAGTATCCCTAGCTATGACTTAATTTCTTTAGGCAAACCTTTTTAAAAAATGTTTGTCCGGGCATAAATTTAGTGCTATCTGATTTACAAGGCAAATTTTTACCCTTAATATTTAAAACAAAAAAAATAAAATTTCAAGGCGAAAGAAATTTGTTAGGCATAAGTTCAATTTTAGATATTATGTAGAAGTTCATACATTGAATATGCCTTAAGAAATTCATACTAAATCATAACTTAAGCCTTAATATGAATGTCTTAAACCATAAGTTCGATGTATAAAAATTC
Source organism: Capsicum annuum (assembly GCF_002878395.1). Lineage (NCBI taxonomy): Eukaryota > Viridiplantae > Streptophyta > Magnoliopsida > Solanales > Solanaceae > Capsicum > Capsicum annuum. The sequence goes on along the minus strand of NC_061120.1, from coordinate 12,558,536 downwards.
AAATTGTCGAGGCAAGATGTTCTAAAACAAAATTTATGTAAATATTCAGTTGGCAACACCAAATAGTATCTTTTCTGCCCTGTCCAATGCTCATATGGCAAAATATTCTACAAACAAATCCACAAATTTTCACATGCTTAAAATACTTAACAATTTAAACTAGAGACAAAACACTATTACCTTCCTAAACTATAATCTATGACATATCTTAACTTCACGGGTCCTAGTACCCCTAAACTCAATTTTGTTGTATTATTGTCCACCTTCCGTGCTTACATGGCTAAAAAAACTTGCACAAAAGGCACCACATAAGCATAAAGGTGGACAATAATATAGGTACATTGAGGTTAGGGGGTAATAGAACTCCCGTAAAGTTAAGGTGTGTCGTAGCAATTTTGGCTATCGTTTGAGAAGCTATTAGTGTCTTATCTCTTTAAACTAGGAATCAATGTCTTTTCCAATAAAAATAAAGGAAAATCAATGTAAACAAAAACAAAGGATATAACTCTTTCAAATACTAAAAATGAAGAAAGTAACTTTTGACAGTTGATCAGTAGTGCAAAAAGTTGTAATGTGAACATGCCAATAATAAATTGTAGCCTCCATATGGCAATCAATCATTGTAGCCAATGTAAAGAGAAAGCCCTAGCTAAGTTCTCCCATTCAATTTTTGTGATTCAATAATTATTTGGAGATACGACTTTTTTACCTCTTAAGCATTTGAATTGTGAGTAATATAACTTATATAAGTTTTGAAAGGTGTAGAAAGCAGTTTTGGATTCAAATTAGAAAAATGTTGAGCATTATATGCTTCAATTCATTAAGATATTAGCTACTTTGTTTGTACCTTTGTGGCTCACCCTTCTAACTGAACTTAATTACTATATTGCTCGGTTAGTAAAAGTTAAACGCTTGAAAAGCACGCTAAAAAGGGTTGTTTTAGTTGCCCTTTCTGTCCAACAATCCATCTTGTGCTTTCCCTTTCTGAAGTGTCTCCTTACCCTTTAGAAGATCTCAGGGACTTCCATCTAGTTTGACAAGTATAATGAATGGACATATTCTGGAATGCACTCTATATACGTAATTTTTAAATATATAATTTTTAAAAAAAAAAAAAAACAATAGAGATTCTAGATAAATTTATACAAAAAATTAAATAATTTGATCTTTACACTATAAATTAGATTACATAAATTAAAAGAGAGAAAATATTTGCTAATGTCGTAGGGTCTGAATTAAGCTTGGAATTAAATCCCCCTAACAAATCCTAGTCAACAGTTATGATTTTTCTGGGTTTGGGGAAACCACTTTATTTAATAGCCACCAGAACTGCCCACATGAATGAAAAAAGCTATTTTCATGTAGCCATCATTACTAAACTTTCTTTATGCACGAATTCGTGTGATCTGATTTTATTTCGAATTCGTGCATAAAGAAAGTTTAGTGTATTGAATTGCCTTTTCTTAGGACTAGTTTGTACAAATTGGATGACATCTACAGATTTTTTATGGATGTTCCCGTTAGAATGATGTTCGTAATATGACATCTAAATCTAACTTAACCTCAAAAGTTAGTTAATAAAAAGAGAATTGTTCAAGTCCAAATAAGCAAACCATCAGTTCATTTTCCATGGGACTCTTAACAACTTTAACACCCCCTTCAGCCTAGGGCCCTTTTGGCGTGTGGACCAAGAGCCAAATGGGAATGAACCTCTGACTCATATACCAAGTAAAGATATGGCATTTGGATCTAATTCAACCCCAAAATGAGCCCCTGGACTCCGGACTTGGACAATCCTCCCCTCATGAGCTAACTTTTTGAATTTCATTAGGTCATGTGTCATATCTTTACACATTTTCCATAAATTTCATCAAAAATTATGTGTTTCTAATTTCTAGTAGTGAACTATCTAAAATTGACCTCGAAACTCTTTACATTATTAATAGAACTAGTGAATTTGTTCGTGCTTTGCTCGGTCTTATAAAATATGTAAGATATCAATAATTTTATTTGATATAAATGAGTTTTCATTAAAAAAAAAAAAGGGCAATAGTTATATATTAGATTTAAGTTGCTATTTTAATGAATATAATAAGTAGCGAAAAATATACTCTAATAACTTAAATGCCTAATGTGATTATTTTTACAAAGCCTTATAGTGTATCTATTTATATGACTACAATATGAAACACCAAATAATGTTATGAACATGATTATTAATTTTTTTGGGCTTTATGATAATAAAAATTTGTGAAAGTAATGAAATAAAGATTATTAAACTTTACATTAAAGAACTTTAAGGAAATGACTTTTTAATTTCTTAACTTACATATTTAATATACTGTACTAAAAGATTTAAAAGAATGAATATTTTAGCTTTATAATAAAGCACATAAATGAAGAAAAAAATAGAGAAAACTCTCCAAAAGGAGAAGATCAATAATTATAATTTTAGTTGAGATGTTTAGGTTAACGCTACATGCAACTTTAAAAGACGAGAAGTGACTTAAGCCTAAAAATACGTATACATATGATCCTCTATGCCAATCCTTTTTTCCTTTTCAATTTCATATCCAAATTCTTAAATTCTATTTTTTTTCATGTCACGTGTTTGCCTTTAGGCTCTAACAATTTCTTAACAAAATAATTTGTGAAACATGACAAAAAATATTTTAATTTCACAATAATAAAATATCCACATACTCTACCGATATAATATAATAATCAAAGAAATATTTATTCTCTTCTTTCAAATAGAAAATAAAATAATAAAAAACATTATATTCACAAAGTGAAAAAAGTATGGAAAAAAATTATTAACTACATTTCAAGCAAGGAAGAAGTTGACAAAAAAATTATATATATGAAGAAAGAAATTATGATGTTATAAAATAATGGGAAAATTACAGAAAGTAGCATACTTAAATTTATAATTATAATAAATAGCAACACTTTTGTAAAATTACAGTTCATAGCAAGAGTAGCGTTATTTTACTCATTAACTAGACAAGTACATGTTTCACTCTCACTACTTTACATTTTTCTACTTTCACTCCACTATTTCACCTCCCCTAAATATAATCATATCTTTTACCCTTTTTTTTCATCTTATTTTTTTTATCATTTTATTTTTTTATTTTACTTTATTTTCATTTTCTTATTTTCACTTTATTTTCTCTTTTCTATTTATCTTCTTTTTTTCCTTTTTTCGTTTTTTTTCATATTTGAAGATAATTATCTCCATAATCTTCAAGATTTCAAAATAAAACATCATTACAGTCTTTCACTCTCTTATATCTCTATTTTTTTTTCTTGTTAGTTTTTTTTATCATTTCTTTTTTATTTTGATTTCTTTTTCTTTTTCATTATTTTTTTCCACTTTAATTTCTCTCTTCTATTTCTTTTTTTTTTTTTTTTTTTTTTTTTTTTTT
>NC_061120.1:12553605-12555005 GCF_002878395.1 Capsicum annuum | reverse complement strand
TTTTTCTTTTTTTTTCCTTTCTGATATCTTTTTTTTTTCTTTCTATTTTCGTTTTCTTCTTTTTTTTTCTTTTATTTTTACACTTCTGTTTCTATTTCTTTCTTTTTTTTCTTTTTCACTTCTCTTTTTTTCAGTTTTTTCTTTTTATATTTTTGTTTTTTTCTATTTTTTTTACTCCTCTATCTCTAACTTTTATTTTGAAAAGACAAATATGTATATCACATACACATATTCAAAAAACATACAAAATACATAGTCATACAGATCTGGATATGTATTTACAGTACAAAATATACATATGTATTTACGAAATACATATCATATTCATATTAAACAATAACAAACATAATTGTACTATATATCTTCATATGTATTTGCAAAATACAAAGGTAAGTCATATAAAATAAGAATATACATATTGATCAGGTATGTATTCTGTAAATACATATGCAGAGCTATATGTATTTTATACAGTGTTGAATTTATCTTTGAACTGTACATACTATATCATTTTAGAGGGTAACATATGTACTTATTCATTTTCTTTTATTGTTTAAGATATGTATCATGTATTTTTTTATTACCTATATGTATATGTATAAATTATCATTTTTGTTATAGAGATTTTGTGTCCTATATATTTATATATACATGTGAGTCAGATATGTAGTTCTGTAAATACATATGCAGATATATATGTATGATTTTTACCATAAATACATATGTAGACCTTTATGTCTATTTATTTTGTATTTTTTAAATATGTATATATGATATAGATATTTGTCTTTTAAAAATAAAAGATAGAGATAGAAGAGTAAAGAAAAAAAAGAAAAAAATAGAAACTAGAAATAGAAGTGTAAAAATAAAAGTAAAATTTTTTTTTAAACAAAAAAAATAGAAGAAGAAAACGAAATAAAATATGAGAAAAGGAAAAAAAAAGAAAAAAAATCGAAAAAGGAAAAAAAGAACACTAAGTAGAAGAGAGAAAAATAAAGTGGAAAGAAAAAATGAAAAGGAAAAAGAAATTAAAATAAAAAAAGATTAAACAAGATGAAAAAACTAACAAGAAAAAATAGTTAGATATATAATAAAATGACATTTTAAAATTTTGAAGATCATGGAAATAATAATCTTCATATTTGAGCTTGATTTGGAAAAGGAATCAACTAATTTAAATAAGAGTAATTTATGAAAATTTAATTAGATGGGATAATTATTCATTATTTAACTCAACTAATTTGAGTAAAATTAGGGCAGTAAATCTTGTTGTATATTGTCACACCTCTTTTTCGCCCGAAGGGAGTGTCGAATCGAAGAGTTTATCCAATTAAAGTGACGATTTTGAATAGAGATTATTTTATTTTCAGAGTCGCCACTTGGAATTGAGTTATGGTGTT
>NC_061120.1:12541892-12550605 GCF_002878395.1 Capsicum annuum | reverse complement strand
AGATGAGGAACTCTTTACCAACTTTGAAGATGGCAACGACCAACTTGAATACAGAATCAGCAAGCTGGAGGCAAGCTTGAAAATTATCAGGATTCACATACTACAACAAGTATATGATCTTCTCCAAGAAATGTTAAAAGCATGCTATGGCAAGAAAATACAATCAATTATAACCATATTGCTAAAGAAGGAATGATACTCAATTTGCCTTTCAATCTCGTTTGTGGTTCCGATCAGGTCAACGGAAGTAGACCTGATTGAAAACACAAACAAGAAGACATGGGATGAAATTTAAAATTTAGAAATTGCCGCCTTCGATTAGATTCCTTATTTAACTACAGTTGCTGTTGGTGTAAGTTTTCTAGACTTGCTGTACATCATTTCAACCCTCGATGCCCGTGGGGCTGCTTTGTTGGTCTTCTCCTATTTTCTATCTAGGTGATAATCTCAACCACGCAGCTCCCTAGAAAAGTTTCCATCTACATTATTTTTCTTTTAGATAGACAACAGATGAAATTACATTACCGAATACACTTTCAGATTTGCACTTAATTCAAATTTTGCATATGTTAAGATAATACCATCGGCCAGATTTACTAGAAGTTACTTTCTACCCTATGTCTCTTCTTAAATTATCTCTCAGATGATACAGTCTTCCATCATCCACCTATTTTCCCTCGAAGGCATTCTTCTACCGCATCTTTTGGCATATAATCATCACCCCAGCGAGCAACCCAACCTTATACATTTGGGCTAGGGCAATAACTATATTGGTTTTCCATTCTTGTTAGATGCAGTGCTAAGCTTCGAAGGCCCTCTAAGGGTCCAATGCACCCTATAAGTTAGTCCAATCGCTATTGAATCTCTTTACAATGACACCAAAACTAGATCCCTTCACAATACTTGACAAATAAACATGAGCAACTATCGACATTAAATCTTAACAGGTTATCAGAACCATATTCATGGTCCCTCGGCCTTATCAGTTCGAACCTCCCAAACTTAACTGTACAATTGCAGATATCTTATTTGAACGATCAATGACTAATTAGTAAAAACAGCATTCAGAAAATCAGTGCACTCTATGTGCATTTCCATGATAACATTATCAGTAATACATACCTCTCACATATTAGTGGTTCTATCTGCAAGCAGCTTATTCCTACGAACCCATCTTTACTGCAGCCTCTTGTGATGATCCGACAAAAGTTGATCAACTGTCAATTCCTTATATCTACAAAGAAGAGGAAAAAAATTGATGTCACATAAAGAACATTGTCCATCTATTGCATCAGATGCGGAGTTTGTTGCAATAGATGTGAAGTCTGTTGCAATAGATGTAGAGTCTGTTGCAACAGATATGGAGTCTGATGGAATACATCAAACCAGCCTTTCCGGTAGTTTGATTTGTTCCAACAGTTTCTCCATCTGTTGCAGCATCAACAATAGCATAAACATGAACAACAAAAAAATAATAATATTTGTTCCAACAACATCATCAACAATAAAAAAGCAACATCCTTTTTATTCCAGAACCATCAACAACACTACACCACAAGTTCCAACAATGCCAACCTCACCAACAATATCAATAACTGCATCAAAAATAAAGAAACAAACAAAATACATAAAAAAATGATACTGCCAACAAGGCTTTTAAACTTCTCCCAACAGATAACTTTTTTCGCATATTGTAATAAAAATTCTCGGTTTGTTTATTCAACACTTAAAATTTCCTTCAAATTTTTTTAATAAATATGATATGGGTAAATAGTAATTAAATAAAAATCAGATATAAATAACTTGCAAAGAAGAAGACGAGAATGAAAAAGCAATAATGAACCATACCTTAATATCAAAAAGGGGATCAAAACAACAATTTTAGTCGAGGAAAGATATGGATTGGTTTAGATCCAAAAGGATCTTTATGAGAAGAGAAGAGAAAAGAGAGAAAAAATGTTGTGACCCTAAAGAGGAGAGAAAAAAAGATGAGAGTTGAATAAAATAAATTACAGCTGAAGGAAGAGATAAGATAATTTCTATAGATGTATTGTGTACGTACACGTGGGGGTTTTTAATATTCATTAATTAATATTCATTAATTTCATTAATAATTTGAGGTGTACGAGGAAGACTAAGACTAGTGACATTGAAAAGACAAGACAAGACTGTTCAATGAACTCATTTTTGAGATATCCAAGAAATATTTTTACCGTCTTTAGTAATAAGTGCTACTACTTGATATTATCTACTTGGACCAGAAGCTTGCTTTAAAATTAAAAGAGAAAAAAAGATTTTCAAACAGATATGTCATCTATTGCAACATATATAAATATCTATTTAGAAATCCAAACAGCTCAGTCATCTATTACAATAGATATCAATATCTATTTAAAAATCCCAACAGCTCAGTCATCTGTGACTATAAATGAAAATGTCCATTTGATAATTAATTAAATTAGATATGTCATCTGTTACAACAGATATAAATATCTGTTTTAAAATTTTCAATAACTCAGTCATCTGTCACAACAGATGTAAATGTCTATTTGATAATTACATCAGTTATGTCATCTGTTGCAACAGATATGATATTTATTTGAAAATTTTCAACAGCTCAGTCGTTTGTTGCAACAAATTTCATTGCAATTGATTTAGGTGGAACTAAGAATGAATGAATAAGCTCTCAAGGTCAACTACAAATCCAATCGAGTCTTTGTAATTGTATGGCATTGGTATTATGTTTATCTCGATTCGAGTCATCGATCGATCACTTTGAGTTGAAATAAGTTCTCATCAACTCAATGTTAGGATAGTGAGAGTACCTAAGTTGATTTAAGTGGAACTAGGGATGAATGAATGAGCTCACAGGGTCAACTAGAAATCCAATCAAGTTTTTACAATTGTATGGGGTTGGTATTGTGTTCATCCCGACCTGAGTCATCGATCGATCACTTTGAGTTGAAATGAGTTCTCATCAACGCAATGTTATGTTAGTGATAGTACCTAAGTTGATTTAGGCAGAACTAGGGATGAATGAATGACCTCACATGGTCAACTACAACTCCAATTGATTCTTTGCAATTACATGGCGTTGGTATTGTATTTATCCCAACCCAAGTCGTTGATCGATCATACTGACTTAAAATGAGTTCTCATCAACTCAATGTTAGGATAGTGATAGTACCTAAGTTGATTTAGTTGGAACTAGGGATGAATGAATGAGATCGTAGGGTCAACTATAAATCCAATTGAGTCTTTATAATTGCATAGCGTTGGTATTGCGTTTATCTCGAACTGAGTCGTCGATCGATCATTTTGAGTTGAAATGAGTTCTCATCAACTCAATGTTAGGATATTTATAATACCTAAGTTAATTTAGGCGGAACTAGGTATGAATAAATGAGCTCATAGGGTCAACTTTAAATTCAATCGAGTATTTGTAATTGCATGGTGTTGGTATTGCGTTCATCTCGACCCTAGTCGTCAATCGATCACTCTGAGTTGAAATGAGTTTTCATCAACTCAATTTTAGGATAGTGATAGTACCTAAGTTAATTTAGGTGGAACTAGGGATGAATGAATGAGCTCGCAGGGTCAACTACAAATCCAATCGAGTCTTTGCAATTACATGGCGTTGGTATTGGATTCATCCCGACCCGAGTCGTCGATCGATCACTCTGAGTTGAAATGAGTTCTCATTAACTCAATGTTTTAAAAACCATATCTTTTAAAATTTTTAAAATTAATTAAGATCAATTCGGACTAAATTAGCAATTTCAAAACATGTCATTATTTTCCAAAGTTACAAATCAACCCATACAAATCATCCATTTGTGCGAAAAAAAATTTATTTTAAATATTAAGTTCCTGCTCTTCTCTCTCTCTCTCTCTCTCTCTCTCAGGGTCTCCTCTCCCTCTCAATAATATAAACAACTACTCAACATATTGTTTAACCCTTCAAAATAGGTCAATTTTGTTCCCATTTACAACAAAATATAGTTGTTTTTTTCGACTTCATTCCTACTTGTATCTATTGTTTTCTCTGTCTTCGCAGGTAACAGAGTTTTTGAAGAGTTCTACATTTATTCTTTATTCTAAAATATATGGCTTTTTAGTTAATGATGAAAAAGAAGACTTTTAGTTTTATTATCTTCAAGAATGGGTTAACAATTTTGAGTTTTGATGCTAAAAAAGTAGGAAGCACTCGAGAAAACCCTAGTTTTTCTCTCAGTGTTTTGTTGACAGTCATGGTATTGTTGGATGGTGTTTGTGGTGGCTGTTGTTGGTGGTATTGGTATTTGTGTTTTTTGGCGGTGGTGTAGGTGGTCTTGGTGTTGGCATTGGTGGCATTGGTGGTGGTCTTAGTGGCATTGGTTGTAGTGGTGGTGGTCCATTTGCTGCAACGGGTGAAAGATCTGTTGGGAGATATTAAATAGGTCTTCAAACAGATTCCCCATCTATTCCAATTGATGGATTATCCGTAGGAGATTTTCTTGTAATGTGGCATAGAATAATTTATTGAAATTTATCCATCTGTTATAACAGGTGGAATATCTGTTAGAAGATATTAAAGAGGTCTTTAAATAGATTTGGGTTCCCCATCTTTTCCAACTGATAGGTTATTCGTTGGAGTATTTTTTTTGGTTATGTGGCGTAGAATAATTTATTGAAATTTGTCTCACCTTTTAAAAAAAATTATGCAGACATCAAATGCAATGTATTTTTTATTTTTCTATTATTTATAGTTAAAAGATATCTCCCAAAAGAAAAGAAACTGAAAGTGGAGAAAGTGGATCAACTTCTAATCACCAAACAAAAAAGGCTAGAGTACAGATAGTTTGAAGGAACTTCTAGAACAATCTCGTCAGGGCAAAATGAAGCCGAGGAAAGTGATAACTCCTCCTCACTAATGGGGTGTAAAATAATATCAAAATTCCAGCATGATTCTATCAAAACCATTAGTATTGACAAGTTTCGAGTTGCAATGCCGATGAATATCCCTAAAACAATATTTGGTGATCTTGTACTTAAATATCAGTTGGGGAAACCTTTTGACGAACTTAGAGGAGTATTATGAAGAAGGAAAACATAGATGGACTTTTAAGAAGAGCTACTTTGCATACTTTCTTGAGCTGTCTGGGACACGCCCTCTCCATTTCCCAATGATCATGGTATATGGCCTTTTCAAGTGCTGGATCAAGTATGCAGGGGATGATGGGGGACGGATAAAATATGGATGAAGTCTGGATCAACTATTGTGGTATGCCGGTTTGTTTTGGATTGAAAGAGTTTTCCATAGTGATGAGCTTGAGATGAGATCATCCAGAAGAACCTCCCATCAAGAAATACCCTGCAAAGGGTCCAACAAATGCAAGGTAAAAAAAGATGGGTTGTTGGAAATTGTTGGACCTAGCTACAAAGTGGAGGATTTGATGGCGGATCTCAAGAATAAAGACATACCAAAGCACTACAGGGAGAAATAGTGCTTAGTTTGGTTTGTCCATTTCATTTTATTGGCAAGACATGTCAGAAAAGTCATAGAACATGATTTATTGGCGCTTGCTAATGATTTTGGGAAATTCAACGATTATCCCTGGGGATACAACAGCTACTACTTGACTGTCAAATATTTACTTAAAAAGCTAAAGCCAAAGACGACCACATTATACGGTTTTCCTTGGGCTTTCATGGTACAATTGATCACTATTTTTACTCATTCATTAATTTATATTGAATATACTTATGACTTTTTTTTGCTTGCTTCCTGTTTATAATTTTTAGGCTTGAGAATGGAAGTCATTCCTCCCCTCCGAAAGTATTTCAAGGATTACCCGGATAAGGTTTCTCATCCAAGGATTCTTAGGTGGTTGGCTGCACCAGAGAGTAGTAAAAAAATATTAACGAGGCTGATCTCTTTAACCCTTCAAATAATGCAGTACATCTTTTTTCAACTAAAATAATTTGCCTCAAATAAAGATATTGAAACAGATGTTTCATCTGTTGCGACAGATGGGTCGTCTGTTACAATAGATTACCCATCAACTACAACTAGTGCAATAGATGGGTAATCTGTTGTGACAGATGATCCATATTTTGCAATAGATTAACCATATATTGCTCTGGTTCTCTGAACCCTACTCAACAGATTACCCATTAACTACAAATTATGCAACAGATGGGTAATCTGATGCAACATATTATCAATCTGTTTCAACATACAGATCAGTTGTAGCGGTAGCTAGATCATCTGTTGCATAAGTTGGCTGTGTTAATATCCAAGTAACCCAAGCTCCATGTAATCCAATTGACTGCAAATTATTATTATATGATTTAAATTTCTCCTATCTTTTTTATAGGTTGTGCATCTTTGGATCGTGCCTACCATTGATGAGCTGGGGATGACTTATTTTCTTACTCTGGGTCTTGTTGATACAAAAGAAGACCCAACGATGGAGTTAATAAAGAATTAATTGGATGGAGCAACATCCATAAGAAGAGCAGTTAGGCAAGGTCAGCCTAATGTTGAAGCTCTTCACGACCAACCTCAAATTGCAACAGATCTAGGTGCTTCTTCTTGGGGTGTTGTTGGTGAGTTTTTTGTGATAGTGGCAGCCATTCTGCTGCTGCTTCTGCTATCAGTCGTGATTATGAGCATGTTGGTGCTTAGTAAAAAATAAATATATTTGAAAACACCCCTTGCACAGATCCTTCCTCTCACATCTACACCGATCTCTCCCACCCTTACAGTGGTCCCTCTCACCCCTCCTCACCCTTATATTCTCCTTATAAATGCAACGTGTGCAAGGATAGAGAGGATAAACTCCTTAAAAAGCTAAAGGCTATTGCTGAAGCTGCCGAGAAGTTGAAATCCAAGAGGGGTGTCATACTATCCAACAAGGTGAGGGAGCCATGCACTCCTACAGTGGAGGTTAGGAGGAAGAAAAGAAAAATTAGATAAATTCTTTCTGTTTTGAAATCAAAAAAATTGTAACTCCTCCCGCTCTAATAGTTGTTAAAGTTCAGGGCCCGCCGAAAAGGTGGACATATTCGCGGTGCTTGGCAAGGAGAAGAAGAAGGAATTGGAAGAATTCATTAAGATGAAGGTTTAAAAAGAATACATCATGCATTCATTTGCCGCCAAAGACTTCTCGAATATGACAAATATGTGCGTGTAGTACAAGAACAAGGTAAGTTTACTTTTGCTAACCTAGCCTTCCAATCTACTCTATGAAGAAGAATCTACGCAGAAAATATGTAATCTGTTGCAAAAACTTGGTATTCTATTGGAACATAATACACATCTATTGCATAAGTTGCATTGGCTGGGTAATCTGTAAACTGATTCAGAGAACCCTCTGCATCAAATTCTTTCCACTGTGTTTTTATTTTTTACAATTACTAACCTATTTAAAAATTATCTTATTATACCACAGTATATTGATGAAATTCTCTGCCTTATGAGGGGCAGGCAATTATTGTACCCAGATGCTTATGATGTTGCCAATAGGATAATGGACCTCAATTTCTACAATAATTTCATAGATAGGTATGATAAACTCTGTAAAAAAGCTGATTCCAGTGGCCCGGGATTTGATCAGTTAGTTTCTACGTTTTAATGGGATGAAGAAGCGATTAAATATATTAGAGGGAAGAGGCCATATGCACATGACAAGAGTTGGACCAAGGCAAAGAGAATCCTTGCAGTCATGGACGTGGATGTCACACATTTTCTCACTGTTGAGATACTACTATACGAGGGAAAGATTAAAGTTTATGACTGCAACTTACCTGTCTTCAGCGAGAAAATGTTTTTAACCCACATGCAGCCACTCTTGAAGTTGTTGCCCAAGTTGTTGACCAGAGTAAGCTGATGGATCATTTGCCAGCTGAAGTCTTGGCGAAGGAATCATGGGATTTTGAAGGTTGAAATAAGAACATCCAACTCCCAAGAAATACAAATGGTGTAGAGTGCGGGCCGTACTCGCTTATATACTCAAGTATTTGCTGACCGGTATACAAATGACCGATGTGTGCGACACCATTATGGGAAAGATGCAATAGGTTTTGGCATATGGGGTACTAACTAAATGGTTGGAGCTCGTGTATAAGAAAGACATGTACAAAGACAGAGATGAACACGATAATAAATTTTCATTTCAAGTTAATTCATTTTACATGTAGTGGCAATAATTTTTATGTCTAGCCAAGTTGAATTTTTATAATACAATAGATTTTATATCTGTCGTAACAGCTATAATACCTGTTGTAACAGGTTGATTATCTATTAGAATAGGTTGGTCATCTGTTGCGTTATGAAGATCTTCCCAGTCTGTCTGTTGCAATAGATATACGATCTGCTGCAACATATAATCTATCTGTTGTAACTAATCGATAATCTATTAGAGAAAATAAAAAAAGTAGGAAGACCTGTTATATAATTTCCAGCAGATGACCTACGTTTTGCATCTCATATTGCAACATATGTCTAAATCTATCTGATAAGATATGTCGTCTATTGTAGCAGATGTATTATCTGTTGTGATATTTAAATCTAGTACTCTATTTCAATTAACATGTTCAAAACTAAGGATTAAATATATTCATAGACAGAATAAAATAAATCAAAGCCTTCAAAAATTACATGAAATAACTCAACAAATAAATGAAATGTAAAAAAATCATTATGGGTACAAATGATCTACTCTACAAA
>NC_061120.1:12518688-12541792 GCF_002878395.1 Capsicum annuum | reverse complement strand
TTCAATACTAAGGATTAATTATATTCGTAGACAGAATAAAATAAATCAAAGCCTTCAAAAATTACATGAAATAACTCAACAAATAAATGAAATGTAAAAAAATCATTATGGGTACAAATGATCTACTCTACAAATAAATCAACAAGTTAAACCAAGGAGGATAGGTTATTACATTGACGGACTCAAGCTATAAAAATCTAATAAATATGGACAAGTAGTTCTTCATCCGGTGCTACAAAATTCGGCTTTAGTCATCGTGGATTTTTAACTCGATTGTGTACAGCTTCTGAGCTTTCGCTTCTCTGTATTTCCATAAAAGAGCAGCATATCTTTTTCGGAGTAATCCAACATCAAGTCCATCATTTGATAATTGTAATCCATCGCTCAAATACTCGGCATAGGTGGCAACAAAAGGACTGCAATTCCTGCATTATAAAAAATAGATAATCCATATCTTGCAGTTCATGCAAACATTGTGAAATTTGTGAAATGAAACTAAATCATGACACTTAAACTTATAGGCTACCAATGGTTTGTTGAGCAATTCCGTCAATATATTGTATATCAAATAATTAGCCATTTTATCCCGGTATGCTTCAATTGTCAACCAATCAGTATGAACCTTTTAGTCTAAAAAGTCAATTATATCAAGGTAAGTAGGAAATATTTTGGCCAGCTTTTGTATCTCAGACGATGGTCCAAAACGTCTCTTGCACGACATCGAGTCATAAACTTAGATGCGCCTTTCTTTTAGAACGACGACAGCCAACATCCAATGAAATTCATCACCACAATTGATTGGGATATACACTTCGTCGACCAAAAGCCAAGGTAAGCCGGCCAAAATGCTAAAACCTTTAATGATGTTGATTAAACATTCCTCATTTCAGGAAACTTTCGGCAGCTACTGACAATACCTATCGTAGGTATTATTGATGTATACTTTGTACAAACAATTGCTTGTTGTGTATCTGTATTGTTCCTGTGTTTACAACTTGGCCTTCTTTTGGAGATAGTAAAAAATGACATCGATGTGTTGCACATGTTATAAAAATTTTTGGATTATGTGACAAAAAAATTAATACGCAAATACAATTAAATAAAGTATTAATTAATAGTAATATGTATGACATTTAAACTTTATCATTCCAGCAAGTTTGGGACTGTGACGTCAAATAAAACCAATTTTTCATTTTGAGATGTACAACAACAAAGTCGAACATATCAAAACCAAGACTCGATTCATTCACTTTGTAGCGCTGGTCATTTTGTTTTCTACATGATGATTTATATGTGTTAATGTCAGGTTCTTACAACAAGGATTGTAAAACCAATATCTATAAAATTGATTTATGTACCTTCCGGCATGATGCTTTAACAGCCCATTGACAATCCATTCTGAATAGTCATTGATCAACTGTGTTATTTTTTTTAGAGCCTCATCCGAGATATTAAACCCTTCAAACGGGTAATTCTTTTGTTTTCCCAAACTGACAGGCTCTACTTTTTTTCATGTTTGGAAGCAGTTGATGGATTATCAACTTTGATATTATGCTCTTCGACAGTAGCTATGACATCTACCTGGAAAGCTAGAATTATCAATGCTAAGTAGAGATATACAACAGATTTTCCATCTGTTGCAACAGATGAGTCTTATGTTGCATCAGATAGATTATTTGTTGGGATAAATTCGAACAGGTAAATCAGAGTAGTACGATAATTTTGAACAGATGACCCATCTGTTGCAACATAAGACTCATCTGTTAAAACAAATAATGAATCTGATGCAACAGGTTAGATAACAGTTATAATAAATGTATATATCTGTTTGATAATTTTCAGCAGATGTATCATCTGTTGAAACAGATATATGCCTGTTTGTTTTTTGGAACAGATGATGTATACTTACCTTCTTCAGCTTATGCTGCTCTCCTGTGGCCCTTGCACACTGAACATCGATGCAAGACAAAGATATAAGTATTGCAATCTTGATTTTTTTTATGATTGATAATGCCTTGGAAGTGTCTTTACTTCTCCTCTTAGCCACCTTGATCTCTAGTGGAGTGTCTAGATATGAAATCCTCTTTGATGGAATGACACCCCTTTTAGATGTCATTTTGTTTACAAAAGCAGTTAGTGCATTAATAGGATTAATCACTCCATCGTGTTTTGCCTTGCAGTATTGACATTTGCATGAAGAAAATTTGCTAGATGTGGCAAAATCTGGAGAAAAATCTGTACAAACATTATGATCATAATCATAATGACTTATTGTTTCAAAAACTGTAAGAGGAGCATCATTCGCTCCACCCTCCAAAATTATTTTTCTTGTGATGGTTGTTGCTCCAAACAATTCCATTTTTATTCTATCAACGACCTTAGGGTCCGATAAAATTTAGACAGACCTTAAAGTAAGAAAAAATGGCATCTTTAACTCTCGGTTGGTCAGAACAAGCCACAGATGGATAATCTAAAATAAATTGGTATATATATTAAGAATGATGATGAAATCATTTAATCATTATTTAAACAAAAATTTGATTAGAATTGAACTTACTGTTTCCTTGGGGGGATTGAAAAGATCAAGAAATTTACATTTTTATCTTAGAATTTTTGGACAGAAAACTTCTTCTTGATAGTTCACTTGTTGTCTCAAATAAGGAATAGGTTCAAATGCCCAAGCGTATAACATAACGCTAATAAATTAAAAGCATTATTGAATAAAAAAAATAATGAATCATATCATTGTAAAAGAAATATTTACCATGAGGGCCCATGGAAAGCCATATAAGTTGACTGTTTTTGGCATTAACGGAGTCAACAAATATTCGACAGTCATTTTGAAGCTTTCATAACCCTAAGGATACCTGTTAAATGCCTCAAGATCCTCGGAGAGATTTATTAAACCGAGGCTTATGTTGTTGTTAACGTCTCTCGCCCAAAGAACATTATGTACAAATCAAACCAAGCACAATAATTGCTTGTGCTTCTTTAAAAGTCCTTTACCTTTCAACGCTTCTATCAGATTTTTATTTTTGAAGCTTGGACCAACAATGGACACCAGGTCATCACAATCACTGGAATTGCCTTTTCCTTTTTTCGGTGTGCGGGGTGTTTTTTTTTGGGTCAGAGTAGGTATAACTTGAGAAGGAGAAGGAGGATAAAATTTTAGTTCGGTAACTATGGCAAACTCCTTCCAACCAAAACAAACAAGCATGCACAGTAATTTATCCACACCTCATCCATCTTATCTTTATTTTCATATATAAACCTGCGCTTAAAAAGATCATATACCATTTGCATCTGGAAACGAGCATTGTTGTCCTTTGGAAAATCAAGATATTGCCCAAAGCAACTTTCCGTGAAATAAGAATCTAATTTTTGTTCTCGAAGTATTTTTCTGAAGGCGTCGAAAGATTTTTTCATGATTGACTTAACCACAAGATCACCCGTTAAATATGTGGCACCATCTCACTGCATTCTCACAGGATAACGATCAATGCTGAAGGTTTTGACCAACTCTTCGGCAGAAGGGCTATTATCATTTGGATCATCTCTTTTGAAAGATTCCTCCTCCGCGTATTCATTATCTTCTGCTCCTGATTGAGATAACGCTTGTAAAGAAAGCTCATAGAGTGGTGGATGTAGCTGAGCTGCTGCACTTGTTCCTTTACTTGGACTTGATTCGATTTCTTTTCTTTGGGGAGCCATCTTATCTTAAATTAACAGAAACATAACATAGATTATAATTGATTAATGCATAACAGTAATATAACAGTTCTAATAGACAACTAATCTGTTGCACCAAGTATGTTAATTGTTGCAACATATAACCGACCTGTTGCAACGGATGAGTAATCCGTGGGAACCATAAAAATAGCACTAATCTGTTGTACCTGATACTAAGACAATATATAACCGACCCGTTGCAACGGATGAGTAATCTATTGGAAACTATAAAAAAATTCACTAATCTGTTGCACCAGGTATGTTATCTGTTGCAACATATAACCGGCCTGTTGCAACGGATGAGTAAATCGTTGGAAAGAATAAAAACAGTCACTAATCTATTGCAAAATAAAGAGTAAACCGTTGGAAAGAATAAAAACAGATCACTAATCAGTTATCTTTTGGATCAATATTGTTTAGATTTCTTCCAAATAGAAGAGTCGTCTGTCGCAACAGATGAATGATCTATTAGATTGTTCACCTGTTGCATCAAATTTTCATAGTTTCATCAGATTTTCATATGTTGCATCAGATTTTTCATCTGTTGTATCAGATGTTTCATCTATTACGTCAGATGTTTCATCTGTTACAATACATTTTTACCAAGACAAACAACAAATCAACCCAACAACACCAACACATTACACACACGCACACTAAGAACATCAACTTGGACCGAAAATCACCAATAAATTCGAATCAACAGTTCAACAAAAAGAAGAAAAAATGCCAGAAATTAGGATTTTATTCAGGCCACATTTCAATACTAGAAGAGTAGTTGGCTCAAGTTCCTCTGTTTCTTCATAATTTTTTACCTGTGAAAAAAGAAATGGGACGACGAAGAACTCGAAGTTTTTGTCGCCGGAGAAGTCTTCATGTCGATTGACGGTTGAAAGTCGAAAAGGAACTCGCCCGACTATTTGTCGCCGGATGTTGAAGGAAGAAATTTTGCAAAACTATTGATTGGGAGAGAGTTGAGAGAAGCCGGAGAGGGAGAGTGGTCGATTTGGATTGAAGAGGGTGTGGCGTGAGTTGAGTTGATTTGTATTTTTGAAAAGATTAGAAAGTTTTGAAAATATTAATCAAGTCCACAATTAACTTAATCAAGTTTCCTAATGATGTTTGACCCTTTAAGTTGGTTAATGGCACCAATCCTTCTTTCAAGACTTAAAAGACACCTTTTCTTCAATTTTCTCTAGTTTGTGCAAGTTGCACAACATATGCGATTTTTTGGAGGATGTTTTCCATCAGAACCTGTTGTAATGTGGGATTTTCAACGAAAATAGTTCCAGACGAACATATTTGCCACGAATTTCATGTCTTAGCAGTGAACTATCTAACATAGATCTTCAAACTCCTTGCATTATTAGTAATAAATGTGAGTGAATCATAGTTCAACTTCAAAAGCTAGCTCATCGAAAAATTACCTAAAATCATATAAGTAGAGTAACTAAATTCTTTCAACCAATATGTGAAAGTGAAAAGAAAAAGCATAAAGAAAAGTTCAAATGCAAAAATTGAACTATGCTTACTCGTGCCAATTATTGGGTAATACCTACTACTACTACTAAAGGAGTGACAACTCCATGTAAAGATGGCATGCACAAGTATCCCACATTCATTTTGGGAAGAAAGGGGAAGGGAGTGGGAACTTGAATTGATTTGCCTAAATTATTTCCTTTTTATAAAATGCAGATCGGCGCAAAAATTATCCCGCATAAATTCGATCGAGGAAAGATTGTTTTCCAAGAAAGTGTGATGTAGACAACATATCCTGATGCAACGTCTTCCAATGAAGTGTGATGTAGACAACGTATTCTGATGCAAGAATTAGTGTCTGGTTCCATATTTTGGCCCCATCCCAAGGAAGTATGATGTAGATAATGTATTCTGATACAATCATTAATGGCTAATTCCATGTTTTGGCCCCAAACAAGGAAGTGTGATGTAGACAATGTATTTTGATACACGCATTAGTGGCTGATTTCACGTTTTGGCCCCACCCCAACGAAGTGTGATGTAGACCATGTATCTTGATGCATACATTACCCGAAGGAAGTGACATGTAGACACTCTACGTTGATACAAGGCATTCGTAGTAGCTTCCCATGTCGAACTCGTAACCTATAGGTTATAGGTCACACGGAGCTAAATTTAACAGCTACTTCAAGACTCTCCTTCAAACATTCTCCATTCTATAATAGGAATTATACCTGACTCACAAATATTCTCAAAAAAAAAGTCATTATGCAAGAAATGGACTTGGTGAAAAAGCTAATCTTGATAATGTAGCAGAGTAGATGCATTAATTGGTGAAAGAGTTGGAAGTGTACCCTGTTGTTGCTCTTCTTCTTGTTGTATTATTGGAGCAGTACAAAGTCCCAATAAGTCATCATTTGCAAATCCAATATTATTGATGTAAGAACTGGACTGAAGGGGTTCCCTCTGATAATTGAACATTTGGTTTTGGCCTAAAACTGTGGGGAAATTTTGTGGTAGAAAGCCTTGATGATGATCACCAGAAAAACTGATGGACTTATTTTGACGAGATGATTGAAAATTGAAAAAGTTGCTTAATATGGCTGATTGGTTTTTGGTTTCTGAGTGAAAATGGCCTTGTGGGTAAGTCTGCATTTCACAAAAAGATTGAATCTTGGGATCAATAGGTGGTTGGTTTTTGGTTTCTGAGTGCAAATGGCCTTGTTGGTAAGTCTTTAATTCGCAAAAAGATTGAATCTTGGCATCACTTGGTGATTGTTTTTCGGTTTCTGAGTGGAAATGGCCTTGTTGGTAAGTCTGCAATTCAGAAAAAGATTGAATCTTGGCATCATTTGGTGATTGTTTTTCAGTTTCTGAGTGAAAATGACCTTGTTGGTAAGTCTGCAATTCACGAAAAGATTGAATCTTGGCATCATTTACTGATTGTTCTTTGGTTTCTGAGTGGAAATGGCCTTGTTGGTAAGTCTGCAATCCACGAAAAGATTGCATCTTGGCATCACCTGGTGATTGTTTTTCGGTTTCTGAGTGAAAATGGCCTTGTTGGTAAGTCCGCAATTCACCAAAAGATTGAACCTTGGCATCATTTGTTGATTCGCTTTTGGTTTCTGAGTGAAAATGGTCTTGTTGGTGAGTCCGAAATTCACAAAAAGATCGAATCTTCGCATCATTTGCTGATTGTTCTTTGGTTTCTGAGTGGAAATGGCCTTGTTGGTAAGTCTGCATTTCATAAAAAGATTGAATCTTGGCATCGCTAGGTGACTGTTTTTTGGTTTCTGAGTGAAAATGACCTTGTTGGTAAGTCTGCAATTCACGAAAATGTTGAAATTTGGCATCACTTGGTGATTGTTTTTCGGTTTCTGAGTAAAAATGGCCTTGTTGGTAAGTCTGCAATTCACAAAAATATTGAATCTTGGCATCATTTGGTGATTGTTTTTCGGTTTCTGAGTGGAAATGGCCTTGTTGGTGATTCTGAAATTCACAAAAAGATCGAAGCTTTGCATCATTTGCTGATAGTTCTTTGGTTTCTGAGTGGAAATGGCCTTTTGAGTGAGTCTGCAATTCACAAAAAGATTGAATCTTGGAATCCTCTTCTGATGAAAACAAGTTCAAATTCCCAATTTGGTTGTCATTCAAAGATTGAATCTTGACATCTGCTGGACAAACTTTTGAACTTTGTTCTTTATAGCTTCCCTTTGGAAATTGATCAGCTGAGTACTGCATTGCAGAATTAAGTTTCGAAGAATGGCGGGCCAACTGTTCTAACTCCGTTTTCTTATCAGCAGACCAACTCTGTTCAAGAGCAAATTGGCCATCTTTGCTTTTCACATTTCTCCAATTTAGTGCTTTATTTGACGAGTCAATCTTTCTAGAAAGCACTTGAAAGGGAGTTTTTTCAAGCTCGTTGATAGCTCTTTGAGATTCTTGAATCAGCCAATCGATGGCCTTACTAGGACGGTCATAGCCAAGACGATCTTGCACGTTGTAGAACTGAATTGCCGTGTTAGGCGAGAGCCTAACACGCCTGTCCTTCGGACCGCTGGCTGTTGAAACTTTGCTGTGCCGGTCCTTTCTCCCTGTGGCTCGGACAATGCGGCTTCCATGGACTTCCATAACATCTTGCTTAGCCCTCTTTGGCTTCCTTTTTAGTAATACTTTCTTGACTTCTTCGTGACTTGGACATTGTGTGTTGCTTTGGTGCTTTTGGACTAAGGTTGCACTAGAGGAAGTGAAATAATTAGGCAGTTGTTGCAAATGTTGGTTTTGATAATCACTTTGGAGGATTTCTTGAGCATTTTCTTGAAAAGATTCATCTTTCTTTTCTTCTTCTTCTTGTGATGATGATTTATGTTCTTTCTCATTTGATACTTGAAGCTGACGATTCATTGGAGGACCAGATTTGAAGTAACTTTTTCAAGTGTAGTTGGCACTTGGTAATTGCTTTTGATAGAATTTGTTGCGACTTTTGAGCCCTTTAAGTAAAAGCTTGTACTTGAGTAATCAATGCACTATATAAGTAAAATAAACCATGAAGAAGTGTGTCCAGTGACGGATGGAGTTAATTAAAAGACAACAAATTCGTCTACATCCAATATTTTTTACGCAAATTATAATTTTATGTGTAAAAACTTTATAAAAATTGCAATAAATAGTGGGTAGGATCCTCATATTTAAAAATATAGTATTAGATTCAATGCTAAAAATCTCAACGATTAATCCCAAAGAGCAAAAATCCTTAATAATCCATATTGCATGTGTCCCTGGCAAGCAAGAAGTACTAAAGTAGACAACTCAATTCACTTTTTTGGATTCACATTTTATCTTTTTTGTGACATATATTATGATCAGTTGTATTCAATATTACTCCACTCTGCACAAATAGTTATTTCTGTTTTCCTGTCACTTCATAACTTCTTTGTCATAATCAATAATAGTCACTATAAAAAAAATAGATTAATTACGACAGTTTTGAACCATCAAAATACGTTTTTATGGTGGTGTGTACAAAAAAACAGAGTAATTATGAAAGTTTTGAAACGTCAGAATACGCTTTTATGGTGATGTGTACAAAAAAAAAGCAGAATAACTACGATAATTTTGAACCGTCAAAATATGCTTTTATTGCGGTATGAGACAATGCCCCAATCTAATTCAAGCTTCAATACGATGCCCAGTTTTAATTAAAGTATGAGATTAAAATTCATTTTGTTAACAATTAACGAAATGAAAGTCAATTTGTGACACTATTTAGTCTAAAATTCGTTTATTAGGTTAATTAACTGAATTACTGAGACTAAACTGAATTACAGAGACTAAGGTCACAAGCAACGTATTATCCAAGTATAACATATCACATATTATCAGGTGTACACAATGATGGGGTCTATATCAGTCCTAGACCCAAAAACATTAAGGTCTATATCAGGCCTGTCGGTCCGATCCCTACGCTACCACCACAGATCCCATTGAAATCATCAACATGGGTCGCACCGCGGAACTTTCTGAGCCGGATCAACAAAGTTTGGGTCACAACTTTAACAATCTCCACCTTGACACGAATTCTAATTCAGAGCTCAAATCTATGTCAAGACAAACTCCCCATCTCTTCCACAAAAGCCCCTAAGGGCACATCTTAACAGCTAACACTAACCAAGTCCAAGCAATGCTCAAACTTGACACTTGGTAGTGTCTTGGTCATCATATCAGCAGGATTATCATGAGTACTAATCTTGCTCACCATAATATCACCACGAGCAATAATTTCACGCACAAAATGATATCGAACATTGATATGCTTTGTCCTCTCGTGAAACATCTGATCTTTCGTATGGAAGATAGCACTCTGACTATCGCAAAAAATCGTAGTAATCTGTAAGTCTTTGCTAAGTTTACCGAACAGACCCTTCAACCAAATAGCTTTCTATAATAGCCATATACTCTGTAAGCCATATACTCTGCCTCAGTAGTTAACAAATAAACCGAAGTCTGTAAGCCATATACTCTGAAAGCCTCTGTAATAGCCATATACTCTGCCTCAGTAGTTGACAAATCAACCGTATTCTGTAAGGTAGCTTTCCAACTAATAGCATAAACACCAATGGTGAAAACGTATCCTGTAAGGGACCTCCTTTTATCACGATCTCCTGCAAAAACAGAATCAACATACCCAATTACTCCATCTCTATTTCTCCCAAACTGCAAACAAACATCAGCAAATCCATGCAAGTATCTGAAAATCCACTGAACTACTTTCCAATGTTCTTTGCCAGGATTTTCTATGTATCTACTAACTGCACTACTGACATAAGATAAATCTGGTTAGGAACACACCATCGCATACATAAGTGACCCGACAGCGCTAGAGTATAGAACTCGAGACATATAGTCACGCTCATCATCTATCTTTGGAGATAAAGTGGCCGAGAGTTTGAAGTGAGCTGCCAATGGAGTACTTATAGGTTTGGCATTTTGCATATTGAACCTGTGAAACACTTTCTCAATATACCTTTTCTGACTCAAGTATAACTTACAATTATTTTTATCCCTCAGAATCTCCATGCCAAGAATCTTCTTTGTTGCTTCTAGATCCTTCATATCAAACTCCTTACTGAGTTGGGCTTTGACTTTTATTATATCTTTCATATTCTTTACTGCAATCAGCATATCATCAACATACAAGAAAAGGTACATGAATGAACTATTGGTTACCTCCTTGAATTAGACACAACTATCATAGCTACTCCTCTGAAATATATGAGAGGTCATAAAAGAGTCAAATCTCTTATACCACTGCCTGGGAGACTGTTTTAAGCCACAAAGAGACTTTTTCAGCAAGCATACATAGTCCTCCTTTCCTATGACTACAAAACCCTCTGGTTGTTGCATATAGATGTCTTCCTCTAGTTCTCCATGTAAGAATGCAGTTTTGACATCCAACTACTCAAGCTCAAGATTATGCATGGCCACAATACCAAGTAAGGCTCAAATCGAACTATGCTTTACAACTGGAGAAAACACATCTGTGAAGTCAATACCTAGAACCTGACTATAGCCTTTAACAACTAGTCTTGCTTTGTACCATGCATCTTCAACACTCAATGTTTCTTCTTTCTTTTTTAATACCCACTTGCAACGGATAACTTTCTTATCTTTAGGTAATTTCACCAGATCCCATGTGTCATTCTTATGAAGTGATTTCATCTCCTCCTGCATAGCAATCATCCATCGGCCGAAATCATCAAAATTAACTGCCTTTGAGTAAGAAGAAGGATCTTCATCGGAATTAATATCTTCTGCTACACTCAATACATAAGTAACCAAATTAGCTTCAGCATACTTCTGAGGTGGTCTAATATCTCTTCTAGGCATGTCTTTAGCAATAGAATATTGTGGTGTCACTGGTGGTGAAGAAGAAATAGTACCACTATGTATCTCCGGGCTAGACTGAGAAGTAGGCACTGGTGTAGACTCTGCTCTAATCTGCAATTTAACATGGGTTCTTGACTTTTGCTGATTCATGTCACTAAGCTCATCTGGAGGCGAAGCACTAGATTCGGAAGGAGCCCGAAGCATGGCAGTTTCATCAAACACAATATCTCTGCTAATTATAACCTTTCTGCTTTCTGGACACCAAATCTTATAACCTTTAACACCAAACTTATAACCCATAAATAAGCACTTAACAGATCTAGGCTCCAACTTTCCATTATCAACATGAGCATACGCAAGATATCCAAATATCCTCAAATCAGAATAACCAGCAGGAGTACCAAACCATACCTCTTGTGGAGTCTTTTTATCAATCGCGATTGAGGGAGAGCGATTAATAAGAAGACAAGCTGTGAAAGAAGCTTCGGCCCAAAAAGACTCGGGTAAACCAACATTAGAAAGCATATAATGCACCTTCTCCATTATAGTCATATTCACTCGTTCAGCCACACCATTCTGCTGCGGAGTATGACGAACTGTCAAGTGCCTCACAATTCCTTCTGACTTGCACAGAGCATTAAATTCATTAGAACAGAACTCTAAACCATTATCAGCCCGAAGGCATTTTACCTGCTTCCTTGTTTCCTTTTCAATTATAATCTTTCACTTCTTGAAAGTAGGCAACACATTATTCTTTTGCTTCAGGAAGAAAACCCAAACTTTTCTGGTATAGTCATTAATAATAGTCAACAAATAATTCACACCTCCTCTAGAAGGTACTCTAGAAGGACCCCAGAGATCAGAATGAATGTAATCAAGTGTGCCTTTAGTTGAGTGGATGCCTTTAGTGAATCTGACTCTCTTCTGCTTCCTACAAATGCAATGTTCACAAAACTCCAATTTTGTAATACTCTGCCCATCAAAAAGTTTCTCCTGCTTAGTTCAGTTATCCTATTTTCACTCATATGCCCCAGGCACATATGCCAAAGTTTAGCAATGTCACTTTCTGATAGAGAAGAGGTAGAAATTGTTGCATTACCTGTAACCGTAGAGCCCTACAAGACATACAAATTTGCAGACTTTCTCTGTCCCTTCATAACAACAAGAGCACCTTTAGTAACCTTCAAGACTCCACCTTCACCAGTGTACCTATATCCATTTGAATCAAGGGTACTCAAGGAAATAAGATTTCTCTTCAGGTTTGGGACATACCTCACATCACGAAGTGTCCTCACAACCATTTCAAACATCTTAATTCTGATTGTTCCAATACCATCTATCTTGCAAGGTATGTTATTTCTCATCAACACAGCACCTTTAGAGACTGCTTCATATGTTGTAAACCAATCCCAATTGCGACACGTATGAAACATGCAAGATAAATCAAGAATCCAATCCTCATAGAGTTTGGAGTTACCATTAGAAACAATCGAGAGTTATCCATCACTACCGCCATCTTCAACAAAAATAGCTTTACCGGACTTCTCTGGTTGATTTCCCTTCAGTTTTGGAGCTTTTCCTTTCTCTCTATTCTGTAAATTCCAACACTCGAATTTGATGTGACCCTTCTTCTTGCAGTAATTACAGATTTTGTTTCTGTTTCAAGATTTTGATCTATTTCTATCATCACCCCCAAAGTTCCTCTCACGATTTCTTCCTCGAACAAGAAGACCATCTCCTTGAGTTTTTGGCCTATTCACAAGATGCTTCATCTTCTCCTTAGAGAACAACGCATCATAGACTTCATCTATGGTCAGGGTATCATGACTATAAAAAATCATATCCCTAAAGGTCGTGTATGATATAGGCAGCGAACACACCAAAATCAACCCTAGATCTTTTTCATTGTACTTAACCTCCAGAGTCTCTAAATCAGAGACGATTTCCTTAAATACAGATAGGTGATCTTCCAAGGATGCATCCTCAGACATGCGATGGGAATAAAGTCATTGTTTGAGATGTAACTTACTTGTTAGGCTCTTTGTCATACACAATGATTCTAATTTCAACCACAACACAGCAACAGTGGTCACTTTCAAAATATCTTGTAGAATCTGATTGGATAAATGGAGGTGGATCTGAGATAAAGCCTTCCGATCCTTACGTTGTTTGTCCTCATCTGTACATGATGAGGGCATCTTATCAAACCCTAATAGAGCATCGTACAAATCTATCTGCGCAAGCACAACCCACATCTTAACCTGCCATGATAAAAATCTAGTGTTACGGTCCAAGTACAGCGGAATATCATACTTCATGGTTGCCATCCCCGAGAAAATAATCGAACAACTCTGATACCAGTTTGTTATGATTCGGAAAGAGTAAGCAAACCACAAGTAAAAAAAAACAAGAACAACACATAGATTTACGTGAAAACCCTTGCGGGAAAAACCACGGGCAGAGGCAAAGGAGGTTTCACTATAATAGAGAGAGAGTACAATATAAAGAAAACTGAATTTTCTTAATACCCAAAATAACCCACTAAATGCACTTATATAATACTAAAAATTACAAATACACGTATGTTTTCAATATTACAAAAAATCCCAACTCCCTAAATATATTGCAAAAATCCCAACATATACACAGAATGTTATGTATATGTTAGCTATGTTATGCATGTTAATAGGGAGAGAGAGTAAAGTAATTTAAAAAGTGGGAGAAAGTGTAATTACTTCCAAAAGGGTTGGTATTTATATTATTTATACTATATAATATGTACATACAAATAAGTCCTACACCCAAAAACATGAAGGCCCATATCAGGCCTGTCGGCCCGATTCCTACGCTACCACCATAGACCCCATTGAAAATCATCAAAATAGGTCGCACTGTGGAACTTTCTGTGCCGGACCAACAAAATTCGGGTCACAACTCTAACAATAATAACTATCATAAAACTTATATATGACTACATCTGATTATGTAGATATTACTATACATGTAGAGAAGAGTTAGGCAAAAAATTAGGATACATTCTGAAAAAATAAAACTTTCATCGAAGAGAAGCAAATGAAACACTTTCATAAAAATTCTTGTAGAATCGAGAATGAAGTTTGCATTCTGTACATGACAGATCATAAATTAGTAGCTGCATCCAATTTATCGAAAAAAATTCCAATTGTGTCGAACTTTTCATTTTTGAAATAGTTACAGAATCTCCATGAATAGGACCAAACCCTATCCCATGATATTTACATGAGGTTCCTCTTTAAGAAAGTTTCCAAGAGGGCTTAGTTGATCCATGATTTATGTTTCATCTTTCTTTTGTTTTGAGAAATCTATCGATCAATTTCGATTCCTTCATTTTCTCTTGATTCCTTTCCGATCGATATGTTTAAATCTTGTTCATGGATTAACGAAAATGTGCAAAAGCTCTATTTGCTTCATCCATTATGAGTCTCTTCCTTTTTGCGTATGGCATCGCCACTCCCTTTGGAAACATCCACTAATTCGGAACTTAATTTGAAAGTCATATTTCGACCCCAAACGTTTTTGGGATGCCGCTATAACCAATGAATGACAAGTGCTTTTCCTTGTGTGGATAAATTTAGGCCTCGTTTGACCATGCAAATAATAATTTTTCATAGTTGGAGTTGGTGTTGTGTATGACCATGTATATAAATTAAAATCGTTTTGGAAATTTTGTGAGAAATAAGAGTAAAAAAAAGTGAAAATAAATTTTACTTATTTTCACATTTCTAAAAATAATTTTTATTAAAGTAAAATAATTTTTATGGTCAAACATTACTTTTTTCATTTTATTTACTAAAGTAAATTAATTTTTATAATCAAACATTACTATTTTTATCTTTTTTTGTTTAGTAAATGAAATTATTTTTCAAAACACCTGGTTAATGTGTGAGTTTGAGGTGAGGTAGCCCCCCGGTAGACTCGAGAAACTAGGCAAATTGCATGCGTGCATGTGCATGGTCTTTATCACCCAACTTTAGCTGCTACTACATTTTTTTCTTTTATTAGTATATTAGTCACCAATAGGTCGTGACTTTCACGGGCCCAACAAATATTTAAAAAGAAAAATTATTTTAATTATTAAAATTTATAATATAATTTTAAAATATATAATAATTTTTTAATAAATATTTTAAATTATTAATTATTATAATTTATAATACATGTAATATAATTTTTTAATAATATATATCGCTCTCGTTGTTTAAATTTTTATGCCATTTATAGTCAATTATATATTTTAAATAATTTAAATTTCACATTATTATTATTATGTATAATATTTTTTTCTTATATTTCAATTTAAGTGTCATGATGCTTAGATTAACATAATAATTAATTATGAGTGATATAGTAAAGTAACGTGTTTTAATAACTCACAACAATTAATTAGAAATGATGTAGTAAAATTACTATAAGACATACTTGTGAAATTTTTTGATTAACTTATCATTTTATATCTATTTTACCTTTTTTATCAAATATTATTAATTGACACAATGCTTAAATGGTCATAATGAATAATTAGGAATGACATAGTAAAATTATAATTAAAACAATGAAACAGACACGTCTAATTAGAAGTGATATAACAAAATTACCCTGTCAGCTTTTAATGGTTATTTCTGTCATTTTTGACAGATTCTCAAGGCCCATTTCTGTCATTTTGATAGGGCAGCTTCATTATTTTAACCTTCACTTGTAATCACCGCTTCTTTGTTTTCCCCGTCCGTTATTTTGTACCCTTTTTGCTTCTTCCTCCATCACCATGATAAAGGCGACACTGTTGGATCTATGAAGAGGTATTTATGAAAAATTGGTGTTTTTTTAATTTTATTTTTGGGTTTAGTGATTGAATTGGGACTGATTTGTTTTGATTTGCTTTGTTTTGAGGGTTTTGAAGAAATTTTAAAGTTTTTTCCCTTGTTAGATAAATCGTAAAAAGTTGATTTGAATCTTTGTTGGAGTTTTACCAAAATTACTATACAATTGCGAGAAAAAATTAAATGGTTTCATATAAAATATCAAATAAATTTAACATTAAATATTATTAATTTTTAATATATTTAGATGATTTTATAATAATTTTTAATAATTAATTAGAGATAATATAATAAAATTATAAAGATAGTAATTGATGAAGTAGCAGGAGAAGCAGGCATGTTGACGGAGTGGTGCCTGCTTCTCCCAGACTCCCAACCCATTCCCTCTTATTAGATATGATTAATCTTCATGTCATATTCTCAATATTTATTGATTACATAGTTTTATACTCCCTTCACTCAAAAAAAATTAAATTGCTTTCCATTTTAATTTATTTTAAAAAGTGATCTTTTTTATAATATTTTAATTTTAATTTATTATATAGCATATTTTAGACCACAAGATCAAGAAGCATTATGATATATTTGTTATAATTTTTATTTAAGATTACAAGATTCAAGAATCTTCTTTATTTTCTTAAACTCTATACCAAATCGAATAGGTCATTATTTTTTAAACAGAGGAAGTATTTTTTTTCAATGGCGCAGAGCTAGGGTATAAGAAGATCGAGGTTTATACATATTCATAGTAAAATATATTATATGTAAAGTTAATTTTTTTTATTTTACACACACATATATAAGTGTGAATAAGTAGGCAACACTTCATCAACAAGTCTGCTTCTTTACCTGCTTCATTTGCTTAAATCCGTAATTTTACTATATCACCCCTAATTAATTATTATAAGTCATTTACATATTAAAAAATTAATGATATTTAATAAAAAAGTAAATAAACAGTTATAACATATTTCCTTTAGCTGGTTCAACCCGTGATTTTACTATATCACCTCTAATTAATTATTATATGTTATTTACACGTTAAAAAATTACTAATATTTAATTAAAAAAGTAAAATAAGCATTTATGACATGTCTCTTTCAGATGTTTCAACTATAGTTTTACTATATCACCAATAATTAATTATTATAAGTCATCTAAGTATTAAAAAATAATAATATTTAATAAAAGGACTAAAATAGACATAAAATATTAAATTAACTCTTAATATTTTAAATTAACTTGACGTCTTATATGAGGCCAACTCAAAAAATTTTCACAAGTATTTTGTATAGTAATTTTGTTATATCAAATCTGATTAGTTATTATAAGTCATTTAAGACATGTTTGTTTCGATGCTCCAATTGTGATTTTATTATATCACCCCTAAGCCTGTTAATCAGGCCGGTTCGGTTCAAACTGGCACATTAAATGTTACCAATCTGTAGGTCGATCCGGTCCGGATCCAGTTCTTAATGGGTTGAGCCGGTCCGACCCAACAGTATAAAATCTTCAAATGGCCCGTGACCGGCCCACATAGTGTAGAATCGATTTTAACCGGTTTGGACCGGTTCATCCCAACACAATTCAAGAAATGGGACGGTTATCGATCCTTTATGTAAAAAAAAAAAGAAAAATTAAATTTGTTATGAAATATAAAAGCAAGAAAAAAAAATGATACAGAGAAGGGAGAGTAATTATTATTTCTCTTGAGAGATTTCTTGAAGGGGTGAATTACAATGAAGGGAACCTCCTTTATTTATAGGGAAAAACTAATCTTGAAATTTCTAACTTTTCCATAAATAGACATACACTATATATGGTAAAGTAGACATTCACTATATATGGTAAAATAGACATTCACTATATATGGTAATATATTTATAACACTCCCCTTGAATATCTAATTGATAGATAATGTGTCTAGTTAAAACCTTACTAGAAAAAACCCAGTGGGAAAAATCTATTGAAGGAAAAAGAGTACACATCTCTAACAATACGCATATAGGTTGCCTCATTAAAAAACTTACAAGGAAAACCTAGTGGGACAAAACCTCATAAGAAAAAAGGAGTACAACACATATTATCTCCCCCTAATGAGAACATCCTTGAACCTTTCCATCCCGATCTTGTGTACCATCTTCATAAAAGTTGTAATTGGAGGAGAATTGGTAAATAAACCAACTACATTGTCACTTGAACGAATCTGTTGCACGTTAATATCACCATTCTTTTGTAGCTCGTGTGTATAAAAAAGTTTTGACAAAATGTGCTTCGTTTTATCTCCTTGAGTCCTCCCTTAAGTTGTGTTGTGCATGCTGCATTATCTTCATAAAAAGTTATGGGTGCTTTGTCATATTTCAAACTACTTTTTTTGCGAATGATATGTATCGTGGACCTCAACCACACACACTCTTGCTAGCTTCATGGATAGGTATTATCTCAGCATGGTTCGATGAAGTGGCTAGATAGAATGCTTTGTATATCTTCAAGATATGACAGTATCCCACATGTGAACATATATCTTATTTGAGATCGAGCTTTATATGGATCAGATAAGTACCCAACATTAGCAAAATCAACAAGATCAGAACTACAGTCTTTAGAATAAATAATCTCATATGTTTGATCTCATTTCGATGTCTCCTAGTAGGACTAGAACTATACCTTGCTTACAAATTGAGGAAAAGGTTATATTGGGTATTGTAGTATGTTACAAGATACATGAGTGCACCAATTGCACTAAGATATGGTACTTCATAACCAATCTAATTCGATATATTTCTCATTCCAGCAAATAATCTATTGCTTTTGAAAACTCTTCAAGAGTTTCAATAATTTTCAATCTATAAGCTTATATAATATAAGGATTATAAATAAGTTTCCCGAAAACTTTTATAGGCTTCAAACATTTTGAATCCTTGAAAAGTTTTCATGTAAATTTTGTCTAGTGACAATTTTCAACATTTCATGAGTTATATCTTCAAGTGTCTGGACTGTAAATTAAATAAGTGTAATACTTACCAAAATGTATCCTTTCATGTCACTTGATGAATGTTTCTATGTTAGCATGCTTAAATAAACGTAGAATTCATATCCTCGTAATCTCTTACAATATTGTGTCAATATTGTATCAAAGAAATTATCGATAATATATCATTTTGCATTGGTTCACAATGTGAGATAACATTTTGACATCTCATCACTTTATTATTTTCAGGTACCTGAACCTCTCATAAGGTTTCATGAAGTGTTATATCATAGGCTCTTCAAGAGCACATTGCCTTCTTATTATAATTATTTACTCCTTATCCTTTCAAGAATTATTTCATTTGAAATCGATTGATCTACCACGCTTCACACACGCATGGATTTTGTCCTTTATGAACATAAAATAGGAGAACTTGCAACTTAAATATGAGATGTGTTCGACATTCGACTTGAATTATCTTTTGAATGAGGATATGATGATAATTCCAAACATATTTCATAGCTGCTTATAATCTCCCCCTTATGTTAGGAAAACTAACATACATCCTCTATCTTCTTTGCGGAATCCATCTTTGTGCATCTTGGTATATTCATTAATTGTATACTGCACATCAAAATTATTAGATGGAATAGTTAGTTCCTGACCTTGAACCAATTGAGACGGAAGAAATAAGCATAATTTATTGGTCTAATTCATACAAGTGCTTATTGCATGCAACATATCATATTTCAGACCAACACATAAAGCTTTATTCTCATTAGCAATGGTTTAGCTATTTATCGAAGGCATTTAACACCAAGTTAATTAGCATTCTCAAGATGAATTCCCTTGATTACACAATCTGGAAATTATGCTCTTAACGCAATTTATTGAGCAAACAACTTTATGAATGTCAAACTGCAGGTTGACAATAAATATACATGTGATCATCTTATTGATGCATGTTTTCAACATATCACATGATAGGTGAATGGACCCTTATTCACCTTTTATACTTTTCAGATTTTAAGGGATCCAATCCCAAAATTAGTTGGTCCAACCAACTTATCATGAGAACAAGCAACATCAAAAGTAATGAAGGATTTTCTAATTCTTTAAAATATGCTCAATACTCAGTATGCACATCTTTGAGGTGTCGCAATCGTTCATGTCAATTTATGAACTTTTATTCTAGCAAACTCCAAGTTTGCCATGACATGCATCTTTTACTTTAGTAAATTTCAGATTTACTATTACATGAATAAATTTTAGATTTACTACTTTAGAAGTAGATTTTAAAATAACTCTTCTCAGTTATTCAGCCTCTTTCGGAGGTGAATTGTTATACCATTACAATCAAGTGCACGTTTGCAATTAATAAACTTCTCATTTTCAGGAATGGAATATAATCATGCCTTAAGCGTATCAAATTATGATAGCTACTACAAAAGCAAATTGAGGCATACATATGATTTATTTCTACCACATTCAATTCAAGGAATGAAGCATATTTAATTGGACATATTTCACCAAATACTTATTATTTTGCCTTAGCCATCATAATATCATAAATATGGTGCATTGAGATTCAAACTCAACATTTTATCCATATAAAGGCATCTTAGACATAAATTGTTGGGAGTTGAACCCAACATATTATCATCCCTCTTGATAATATTGTTCTTGAAGAATAAATTTAAAACATAAATAGTTCTAAACCAATTATTTTTTCCTCAAATCTAACAATAATTATATCATTAGTAGCAAAAGACAAAAAACATAAGGAATTACTAACCTTGAAATCCTTTAGATTTATAATCTCATCTTGTATGGTAGAGTCTCGTGTTGATAACGTGTTATGAAATATAAAAGCAATAACAAAAAGAATGATAGAGAGAAGAGAGAGTAATTATTATTTCTCTTGAGAAATTTCTTGATGGGGTGAATTGCAATGAAGGAAAGCCCCTTTATTTACAGGGGAAAACTAACCTTGAGGTTTCTAACTTTTTCATAAATAGACATTCACTATGTATGGTAAAGTAGACATTCACTATATATGGAAATATATTTATAAAAAAATTTGAATTTTCATGTTTTTTTCAATATATACATTTTAAATACGTTAAAAAATAAACGTATAACATATATACATTAAATATTACACTACTTTAGAAAACATATACACATGTGTACATTAAATATATACTACTTTAGACTTTATTCTATAGAAAATATATACACATATATATAGTCTATATACTACTTAAAATACCACTTGAAAGTTGAAACATATATACATTACATGTTATAGTACTTTAGATAATATATGCACATAGATACATACAATGTATACTACTTAATATAATAATACTTGAAGTCTTGAACATATGTTCAAAATTTTACATACACTACTTAAAAAATAAACTTTTATAGTATTTTTATATGCCAATACTAGTTGTCTAAGTAATATTTGCTAACATTATTTTTATTTTTTCAATATTTGTATATATGTTTGTTATGTTTATGACTTTGTGTAAAGTTTGATAGTAATATATTAAAAGTATTTAATTCAAATTAGATATTCAATTCAAATAAAAAAAATATGTAAGGAGTGAACGAATCTTGCATTTTATTGATTGCAAAATAATCCAAAACTTATAAGTTACATGATTGATAAATCTATAAATTTTGCATCATTTTTTCCTACTCATGTATGTTAATATTAATGGGAACTGCCATAGGATAGTCAAAATTAATGGGGCCAAAACCAAAACCATGCATTGGACTTGATTGTATTGAGTTCTCCCTTGAAGTCACAATTTCTTCAAGATTCTGTTCGTCTGCTGGCTCCACCTGCATTCCTTGATTTCTTCGTTCCGCTCTAATCCAATCTCTAAGGCAACTAAAATATTCATAGCATTGTCTATCAACGAGTGTCGGTTGCCTTCAAGCTGTTGTCATCCCTGACTAAAAGCGCTCTCCGATGCAAAGGTTGACATTGTAACATTCAATATATCTTATGCTAATCTTGAAAGCACAAGATATAATCTTTCATTATTCTTTGACCAAAGCAGCGTATTGATCCTTGCTCTACGATCTTCTATCAGCTGTCGAAGATAATACTTAAGCTCTTTCCGAGAATGTGTTATGTGTGATGAAGACTACATTCTACCCTAATATTTAAATCAAAAAAGTAATCAAGATAACTACTATGTGTCTGTCTTTTAGAAGATTATGGTTCCTCAGAAACTTGAGGAGCAACAATTAAAGTGATATTTGCCAGTGCGGCTTCATGAAGTAAGCTGGCATAATAGTTATATAATGCTTCTATGTAACTATTCGCATCACTCATACCCGTAAACAAAGAAGATTCTTGTCACGACCTAAGAATGAGGGTCATGATGGCACTTGTCGTAGCATATCTTAAAAAGTAAGCCTATCACCCAAACTAATACAAATAGAGGAAAAGACAGAAATATCCCAAGGTAAGGCTTCTAGAACGAAGCCGAACCAGACAAGTAATCATAACAATGCAGAAAGAACTTATCCAAAATACCAATCATGTCCAAAATCAGGTGTCAATAGTATAAGAACTACTAGTAAAATACATCAGAAAAATAACCACAAAGAAATAATACCATCTCCAAATACTAATAAATATATAACTACTATAGAAAGATAGATGTGAACTCTGGACGCATGAATGTCTAACCGCTATCTTGGAAGCTCCAACAATCACTCCAGTCAAGAAAGCCGAGGCGCACTCAAGCTAGGACCTGCACCAAAAGGGCACAATATGAATGAATATGGTCCACTTGTACTCAGTAGGTGTCATAGACCGACCAAGCAAAGTAGTACATAAAGCATACAAAATATACACTAAGGGCAGGTCACATGTAATAAGAAAATGTCCCACAATGGTAGCCCACACCGTTTGCATTAACAGTTTTAATATATCACATATATTGCAACATCACATCAAGGTAGAACATAATTATGCATTATATCACATATAAGTAGAATAAGGGGGAATATGCATATACAAAATCATAAAATACAAGTAAAATAAGATAATATAATTACATAGATGGCAAGTCAATATGAAAATACAACACAATGTAAACACAATAATGCAAGTGCAATGTATATGATGATGATGATGCATGAGTTCATCGCACAATCT
>NC_061120.1:12500955-12515688 GCF_002878395.1 Capsicum annuum | reverse complement strand
TCACAACCAATCACAATGAGTATTTCCACAACCAACTACAATGATAGATTTCCACAATCATGTGAGTCAATATCTACTAATTATTTTTGTTTAATCCATAAATTTCCACATGTTTCATATACCAACAAGTATGAATATATCAAAATACACCAATGGTACCACATTAGATATTTCAATAACACAATACAGTTATTCACATGTATTCAGGACTATCAATATCACATAGGACTCCACACAGTCACACACA
The DNA here is from genome assembly GCF_002878395.1 of Capsicum annuum. Taxonomy (NCBI): domain Eukaryota; kingdom Viridiplantae; phylum Streptophyta; class Magnoliopsida; order Solanales; family Solanaceae; genus Capsicum; species Capsicum annuum. Next base: position 12,515,441 of record NC_061120.1, on the reverse strand, counting down.
TCACATAATATCTCAATTTCGATAATTACATCACATATAGGCCCCACATGGGAACAACACATAGATAGACATTTTTTATGATTAGTTCTTACCCTTAACATGCATTTTGTACCATCATTTACTACCTAACCCAGTTTGAAAGAGTTAAGTCATAACCTACCTCAAAAGCCAAAATATCGCAACTAAGACTTTTCTTCCAAAGTCTTACACCTCACGAACAGTCTCAAACTCTATTAAAAATATTAAATATGGAATCTACGCATCAAAACAGAACCAATGACACCCATATTGACTATTTTTGGTTCGGGGTCAAAATGAACCACCGAAATGAATTTTCGAAAAAGAAGGGCTAAATCATAGCTTTACTTCAAAAACATGTTTTTCTTACTTTTAGAAATATACAAGTGAAAATTCAAGTCAAATTGAGTCAAAAATGAGGTTCAAATTGAAGAAAAACTATTTTTTAGTTTTACCGGATAAAATATTTGAAATCCGGGTTAAAAATCAAGAATCAAAGTTGTTTTGGAGGCTAAAATGATGAAAGCTAGTAATTATAAGATTAAAACATTATTCAAGTGAAATCGAGGTTTAAAATCAAGCCCTAAGATTTTTGATATATTTAAAAATTAGTCCAAAAATTACTAAGAAAAATAGTGAATTCTTACCTTAAATCCGTAAGAAAATCAAGCTCCCACAAGCTTCACTTTTAAGCTCTCACACAATTTTAGGGTTTAATTTTCAAGAGACAAGGTAAAAGAATAGACAAAATGGGCAAAAAAAAGGGGTAAAAAGCTGTTTTTATACAATGCACCAGCTACAAAAAGTTGTTTTTTTTGTTTGACCCGGTTTCTGACTTGGTGCGAGATTCGTTCGGAGTCTGATGAACGCAAAAGAACTATGAAACCACACTAAATTCGACGTTCCGGATGCGTTGGAAAATTTGAATTTTCAAAAAACATTGTTTTCAAAGAGTTGACCCCCAAAATTTGAAATCACAATTTTTCAAATCGAGGGTAGAAATGAGATTTAAAAGCCGTAAAATCACACTAAATACGTTACCACTATAAAATCAACAATTTGAATTTGATGGTGAAGTTGAATTTTCCATCCAAGATCATTTCGACTAAATGTGGGTCCCATAATCATATTTCTAATTTTTTCAACTTTTCGATTAATAGGTCAGAATGAGCTCGGGTGCACCGGGACTCGAACCAAAAATCTACCTAGCCTAAAATTGATATTTCGGAGCTGTTGCTGCAGTCCGTTTATCCATCCATTGTACAGATCAAAAGATATCTACATAAGTCCAAAATAAGGCTCTCGAAGCCATCAAAAATCATAATATCACATAAATGGTACCAAAATGCCTCGAGAATTGTGCCAATAACCCTCATACCCTAGAAATACCATAATGCAACTGCGAGAAGAGGTAAAATAGTTAGAGCACACAAAATCACAAATTTCACATATTTCATCAAATTTTCAAGTCGTTACATCATCCACCACTAAAAATCTAGTTCGTCCTCGAACTAAAGGAAAAAGAAATACCTGAATCAACAAAGAGCTGGGGATAAAAACTACGCATATCAGACTTGACCTCCCAAGTAGCCTCATCTACAGGTCAATGTTGCCACTGAACCTTAACCACATGGATAACTCCAGAGAGCAACCGCCTAACATCCCTAGCGAAAATGGAGATCGGCTCCTCAACAAAGGATAACCGCTCATCTAACTGAACCCGCTCACAATAAATTACATAAGACTCATCAAGAATATAGAGTCAAAGCATAGAAACATAAAAAACTGGATGAACAACTGACAAATTTGGGGGCAAAGCCAACTCATAGGCCACGTCACCAATAGTCAGAAGAATCTCAAATGGGATGATATACCTAGGTCCAAGCTTTCCCATCTCCCCAAACCTCATCACACCCTTCATGGGTGAAACTCTAAGGAAGACATAATCACTAATACCAAATCTTAAGGCACGAGTCTACAATCAGCATAATACTTTTGCCTACTTTAAGCCACTCTAAGTCTATCCTGAATGACTCAGACTCTATCCAAAGACTCACGAAGCAAGTTCGTACCTCGAGGTCTCACCTATGAAACTTTAAACCACCCACTGGGGAGCGACAATGCCTACCATACAATACCTCAAAAAGAGCCATAACAATACGGGAGTAGTAACTATTATTATATGCAAACTCTGCTAAAGCCAAATGTTGCTCCCAATAGCCACCAAAATCCATCACACAAGTGTGGAGCATATCCTTCAAAACTTGAATAGTCTTCTCTGACTGACTATCAGTCTGGAGACGAAACACAGTGCTAAGATCAATTAAAGTGCCCAACTCATCCTAAAAAGTCTTCCAAAAGTGAGATGTGAACACAGAACCTTGATATGAAATAATGGACATTGGCATACCATAAAGACACATAATCTCACGGATGAAGATACGAGCCAACCTCTCGGCATTGAAGAAAACCTAATCAGGAATAGAATGAGCTGACTTAATCAATTGATTCACGATAAACCAAACACTGCCAGATCCATGAGATGTACAAGGCAAACCAGTCATAAAGTTCATGGTGATTCATTTCTATTTTCACTTGGTAATGGGTAACCTTTGAAGCAACCCACCAGGACTCATATGCTTGGCCTTCACCAACAGATAACATAGGCAACGAGCCCCAAAATTTGCTTTATCTTGTCTCATACCACCCCACCAGTAATGTTGCCTCAAATCACGATACATGTTAGTCACACCTAGACGGATCAAATATCTAGAACAATGGGCCTCCTCCAAGATTAATTTAATCCAGTCACCCACTTTCAACACACAAACTCGGTTGACATTCCACAAAACTCTATCTGAATCAAGTGAGGCTTCCTTAGCCTCCCCACTCAAAAGCTTACCTCGAATCAATCTCAATCCAACATCATCAAAGTGATGAGCTGAAATTTGCTCCATCAAAGAAGATCTACCCTTCACAAATTCCAAAATATGTCGAGGCATCGAAATATCAAGCCTAACCATCTGCTTAGCTAAATATTGGACCTCTAAGGCCAAAGGCTTCTCCTGGGTCAAAAGATGTGCCAAACTACCCATGTTAGTCGACTTTTGGATAAAGACATCTGCAACTACATAAGCCTTGCCTGGATGTTATTGAATGGTTAAGTCATAATCTTAAGCAACTTAAGCTAACGATATTACCTCATATTAAGATCTTGTTAGGTGAAGAAGTACTGAAGGCCATAATGATCTAAGAAAATCTCACAACGGACTACATACAAGTAGTGCCTTCACAACCGCGCATAATTTTAAATCATGGGTAGGATAATTCCTCTCATAAGTTTTCAACTGATGAGATGCATATGCAATCACCTTACCCTCCTGCATTAACACAACCCCCAATCCAATACCTAAAACATCACAATTATGGTAAAGCGCACACCCTCCTTAGGCAAAGCCAATATAGAAGTTGAAGTCAACAAATCCTTGAGATTTTGAAAGCCCACCTCACCAGCATCGGAGCACTGAAAGAAAATTTTCTTCTGAGTTAACTTGGTCAAATGAGTTGTAATAAAAGAAAAACCCTCAACAAACGCCGATAATAACCTGTCAAACCAATAAAACTCCAAATTTCGATGGGTGAAGTAGGTCTAGCCCTATCATGAACCATTGTAACATTGACTGGATCAACCATAATACCCTTCTTAGTCACTACATGACCCAAAAAGAAACAGACTCCAATAAAAACTCACACTTAGAAAATTTGGCATACATCTCATCCCTCAATCTCTGAAGCATAATCTATAAATGCTTCTCATGTTGAACTTCTCTCTTAGAATAAACCAAGATATCATCTATAAATACAATAATAAAAGAGCTGAGATACAGTCAAAACACCTGATTCATCAACTCCATGAACGCGGTTGGGGCATTGGTTAACCCAAAAGACATGACCAAGAACTCATAATGACCATATCGAGTTTGAAAAGTTGTCTTTGGAACATCCAAAGTGCTAATCCTCAACTGGTGATTGTCGAACCTCAAATCAATCTTCAAAATCACTACAACACCCTGAAACTGATCAAACGAATCATCAATGCGAGGAAGAGGATAGTTATTCTTAATTGTCACCTTATTCAACTTCTGATAATCAATACACATCTGCATAGACCCATCTCTTTTCTTCCTAAACAAGATAGGCGCACCCCAAGGTGAAATACTAGGTTAAACGAATCCCCTATTCAATAATTCCTACAACTGATCCTTTATTTCATTCAACTCAGCTAGGTCCATCCTATAAGGAAGAATTGAAATGGGCTTAGTGTTCGACTCAACATCAATAGCAAAATCAATATCTCGATCTGGAGGCATACTAGACAAGTCTGTATGAAACGCATATATAAATTCACAGAGATATAATCCAAGTAAAGAGGCGAAACAACACTGGTGTTACGAATATAAGCCAAATAAGATAAATATCCCCTCTCAAAAAATTTATGAGCCTGAATATAAGATATAATCCTCCTAGGACCCGAATAAAGTGCACCCTTCCAAGGTATCATTTGTGCACTCAGTGATGCTAAAGTCACAGTCTTAGCATAACAATCTAGGACAACATGACAAGGAGCCACCCAATCTATACCCAAAATAACATCAAAATCAACCATATCTAACACAAACAAATCTACAAAAGTCTAACACTGAGCAAAAGTCACAACACAAGATTAGTACACCTGATCCACCACTAAAGAATCACCTACTGGGGTAGATACACGAATAGGCATGGCAAGAGGCTCACTAAAAAAATCAAAACCCAAAGTAAAATACACAGACACATAGGAGAAAGTCGATTTAGGATTAAATAATATAGATGTAGTTCAAAAAAAAGCGAGGATGATACCAATAATCACAACATCAGACCTCTCCACCTCTGTCCTGGTGGGTATAGCATAACACTGACTATGGCCACCAACTGGTTGAATAGCCCCATGACTACTACCGCAGGCTCTACTACCTCTACCCCTCATACCTCTAGTAGAACCTCTACCTCTCACAACTGTAATAGGAGTAGCCTAAACTATCCGACGGGGACAGTCCCTGGCCACGGATGTATAACAACCTCTACGACTATTCTCAATAGGAGAAGGTATAATTGGGATCGAACGGCCACCTTGAATTGATGAACTAGAAGATCCACCACCTAAACTCTGTAAAGCCGCCTACACTAGCCTACCATAGTATCCATGAGAATCTCTAAAATCTCTTCCTCAAGAGGTCTAACTCCTGAACTCACCAAAATATCATGGCTTGTTGGTATTAAGAATACCCTATGTAGCCAACCTTTAAAAAGAAGCCCTAAATATAACCATCTGAGATGTAGCCAACTAAAGAAGACATCCAAACCCTTCATAAACTTTTGAAACTTCTAAGACTTGGTGGAAATACTATCATAGGAATATCTATATAGGGCATGCAAGCATGCCTCATACTCAACAACTGTCATGGAGCCTTGCTCCAAATGATCAAACTCGTATCGCATACGGTCTCTCAAATAGAAATGCATAAATCTCTCTAGAAAATCCTTGATGAACTAATCCCAAGTCATTTTAAGAGAATCATGGGCAATACAACTCATAAGCAACCTTTTCCAAACTCTAGCAATATCTCTCAACTGATAGTCTATTTAAGCAACACCATCCACGCAAAAAGAATGAAACACAACTAAAAACACAAGGTATGAAAGAACTTCGCACGATAAAGAATAAAATGAGGGAAGTTTTCTAAAGATGTCTTATAGCCTCTTGAATATAGATACAGACATCTACGTACCAATCTATGAGAGTCTATTAGACATTTCGTTCTTACATCGTTGAGACCAATGAAACCTTGTTGCTTTGATACCAATTTGTCACGACTCAAAATGAGGGTCATGATGGCACTTGTCACGGCGTACCTTAACAAGTAAGCCTATCACCCAAACTAATACAAAAAGAGAAAAAAATAGAAATATCCTAAGGTAAGGCTTCTTGAATGGAGCTAAACCATACAAGTAATTATAACAATACAGAAAGAACTTATCCAAAATATTAATCATACCCAAAATTAGGTGTCAATAGTGTAAGAACTACTAATACAATCCAGGAATAAAATACATTAGAAAAATAACCACAAAGAAATAATATCTATCTCTAAATACTAATAAAGACATAACTACTATAGAAATATAAAGGTGAACTCTAGACACATGAATGTCCAACCGCTACCTTGAAAGCTCTAACAATCGCTCGAGTCAAGCAAGCTGAGGCATACTCGAGCTAGGACCTGCACCGAAAGGGCACAGTAGGCATGAGTACAGTCCACTTGTACTCAGTAAGTATCATAGGCTGACCAAGCAAAGTAGTAAATAAAGCATACAAAAGATACACTAAGGGCAGGTCATCTGTAATCAGAAAATATCCCACAATGGTAGCCCACACCGATTGCACTAACAGTTTTAATATATCACATATATTGCAACATCACACTAAGGTAGAACACAAATATGCATTATATCACATATAAGTAGAAAAAGGGAGAACATGCATATACAAGATCATCAAATACAAGGAAAAGAAGATAAGACAATTACATAGATGGCAAGTTAATATGGAAATACAACACAATATAAACACAATAATGCAAGTTCAATGTATATGATTATGATGATGCATGAGGTCGTCGCACAACCTCCTGGATCATCGTATAATCCCCGTATACACCTATGGAGGCAAGCCTCCTAATGCAGGACTTGTAGGGAGTTCTTCAACCCGTATACAATTCACATATCTCATATCTATTCCCTGGTACATCCCTCGGGGAGGGTTTATAAGGTGTTACAATATCTCTCCTCCGACACTTTCCTCGGGGAGGGTTTTATAAAAGGTATTGCCAGTGTTTCTCCGATGTTGCCATGGTGGTACTAATGTTACATTAATGAGTATGATATGAGAATGTAATTCTCACAACCAATCACAATGAGTATTTATACAACCAACTATATGATATATTTCCACAACCAACTACAATGATATATTTCCATAACTATGTGAGCTAATATCCACTCATTATTTACGTTTCATCTATGAATTTTCACATGTTTCATATAACAACAAGTATGAATATATCACAATTCACCAATGGTACTACATTAGGCATTTCAACAACACAATACAATCATTCACATGCATTCAGGGCAATCAACATCACATAGGACACCACACAGTCAGGCACATTACATAATATCTCAATTTCAATAATTACATCACATATAGGCCCCCACACTGGCACAACGAATATATGGCCATTGTTTATGATTAGTTCCCACCCTTAACATGCTTTTCATACAGTCATTTACTACTCAGCCTAGTCTGAAATAGTTAAGCCATAACCTACCTCAAAAGTCGAAATATCGCAACCAAGACTTTACTCTGAAAGACTTACACCTCGCAAATGGCCTAAAAATATACTAAAAATATCAAATATGGAATCTACGCATCAAAACAAAATCAACGACACCCATATTGACTACTTTTGATTCGGGGTCAAAACGAACCCTCGAAATGGATTTTTGAAAAAGGAGGAAAAAATCATAAATTTTCTTCAAAAATGTATTTTTCATATTCTTAGGAATCTACATCTAAAAACCCAAGTTAAATCAAGTCAAAAATGAGCTTCAAATCGAAAAAAACCATTTTTGCGATTTATCCGATAAAATCTTTAAAATCCGAGTTAAAAAAATCAAGAATCAGAGTTGTTTTGGAGGTTAAATTGTTGAAAAAATAGTAATTATAAGATTAAATTCAATCCCTAAGATTTTTGGAATTTTGAAAAATTAATCAAGAAATTACCAAGAAAAGGGGTGAATTCTTACCTTAAATCCGTAAGAAAATTAAGAAATAGATGTTTATCTATTTTTTCAAGCTCCCATAAGCTTCACTTTTATGATCTCAGACTATTTTAGGGTTTAAGTTCCCAAAGACAAAGTGAAAGAATAGACAAAATGGGCCAAAAAAGGGTAAAAAGCTATTTTTATACTATGCACCAGCTGGAAAAAGCTAATTTTTAAGTTTAACCCGGTCTTTGACGGGGTGTTCGAGATTCATTTGGAGTCCGATGAATGCAAAATAACTATGTAACCATACTAAATTTGACGTTACGGACGCATTGGAAAATTTGGATTTTCAAAAAACATCATTTTCACAGAGTTGACCTTCGAAATCCGAAATCACAATTTTCCAAATCGAGGGACGAAATGAAATTTAAAAGCCGTAATATCACACCAAACATGTTACATCCTAAAATCAATATTTCGGATCTGTTGGCAAAGTCGAATTTTTCATCCGAAGTCATTTCAACAAAATGTGAGTCTCACACTCATATTTCTAATTTTTCCAACTTTCTGACTAATAGGTTGAAATGAGCCCTGGTGCACCGAGATCTAAACCAAAGGTCTACCTAATAAAAAATCGATATTCCAGAGTTGTTTCCATAGTTCATTTAGCCATCCATATCATGGATCAAAAGATATCCGCATAAGTTTAAAATAAGACTCTCGAAGTCATAAAAAACCACAATACACATAAATGGTACCAAAATGCATCAAAAAGTGTGCCAATAACCCCCATACCCTATAAAAACAAAAATACAACTACGGAAAAGAGTAAAACAGTTAAATCATATAAAATCACAAATTTCACATATTTCATCAAATTTTCAAGTCGTTACAGTTCTTCTTCAGGTTTTATCTCTAAAGCATTATAATTAATAGAACTAAATTCGGACATAGTATTATATTTCATACATGGATTTATTATAGCACCAATCAAGTAAATTGGGGAAAGCGGATAAAAATATTTTTTAAATTTAGCAGTAATAGATTTTGTGTAACCTTCTTTATTCTTATATTCTTTAAGCAAACAAGAAATATAATATTATAAACAGTAGGATAATAAGCACCAGAAAATTTAACCGTTGGTATATAAAAAATTTTCAAAAATTTAACAAGATCAACAATTGCAGCCCAATCAAAATCATGTAGCATACATTCAGGAAAAGAACCAAAATATTGATTAAAAGTCATTGTAATAGAAACTTTATAAGTAAGACAAGTTCATAAATAATTATAAGTAGTATTCCATCTAATATCACATTCTTCAGGCATTAATATCGATCTAAGTCCATTTTGTTCACATTTAGCTTTAAATTCTTTTATTCTAAGTTTTCAATGATTTCCTTGAATAAAACCAACAACAAGCCTTATATTTTCAATATAAAGCTCAAAATATTCAAGACCATCTCTTATGATTAAATTCTATATATGACAAACACACTTAACATGAAATATTTCAGATAACGGCAGAGAAAGTTCAACTTTTAACAAGTCAACAACAGTCTTGTTGTTAGATGCATTATCAAAAGATATACATAAAATTTTTCTTTCAATACCATAATATTTTGCAACTTTAGAAATAGATTCAGAAATAAATTTTTCAGTGTGTCTACGATATTCATCATATAAAAATACTAGAATATGTTTTTGGCATAACAAAATTACTATGTATCTAGTGACAAGTAATTATTAAATAATCATTTTTATTAGCAGCACGACCAAGATCAGAAGTTAGAACAATTCTACATGGAATATTTTTTAATAATGCAGACAAATAATAAACATATTCTTTATGAAATCTAAAAATATCAGACCCACAAGTTCTTCTAGGAATACCTGTAAACATGGGATTATAAATTACTTGAATATAATGAATAAAAGTTCTGAAGAAGCAAAAGAGAAAGGCAAACAACCCACAGTTATCATTTTTTTTCCGGTCCTTCATTTTATTATAATTCTTAACTAATTGACCGGTTGTTGGGTTCAACCTACTTTGTGTTGGCCCACCAACAGCAGGGGCGGAGCTATAGTGCTTTATGGGGGTTCAGTCGAACCCACTAGTATTTGCGTAGACTCTATACTTGTAACTAAAATATTTGAAAAACTTATATAATTATATATGTCCGAATCTACATACAAACACAAGTTGTAGGTCAAGTAATAGGCGCATCACATGTGAAACCCCTACATCCCTGAGATGGGTGTTCAAACCCCACTAAACGCAAGCATTTTTGCCTTTTTGCTCTTTAGTGTTTAAACACCATGTCACCAACTGCACGTTTTTCTAACTATTTTTATTTACTTTTTCAAAATTCACACATTTGTTTTTTTTTAAAATAAAAATATAAACAAATAACTAAAGAAAGGAAAAAAATGTGTTTACCCCCCAAAAAAACATTTGGGTTTCTTCAAACAACGACTTACACTCGTCATCACTATCGTTGGCTTGTTGGATTTGAAATTCAGAACTCACAGACTTAAAATTCTGGCTTCGTCTCTGACCAACAGCCTAAGCACATTGTGCAAGACTTAGCTCTATGAATGTTTTTCTCCTAAATGTCTCATCAACGAACCCATACCCCCTTTATTGCCTCCGATTTTATGCTCATATACCAATTCTAAACTTTGCATTGGACCTTAGTTTCTCCTTCTATTTTAAAAAAAAATTCTATGCAATACTAGTTCTTCTATGAGATCTTATAGGGGCATGGGGAGGACGGGGAGAAAGATTAATCGATTCAGATCTAACATTCGTATTACCGACTTCGGGTGTCGCACCAATATTTTCATCATCTATATTTAAATCAACTATGTCTATTTCATTCTCTTCTTCTATAACATAATTTTTCTGAGCTTCTACATAATTCATATCGTGAGCATCTACACCTATTTCATCCTCAAAAGGTTGACTAATTGGTACCGGAGGCACACGGGTATATCTAGTACTTGAACTACCTCTACCGAAACCGCCACCAATTCATTTTTTACTACCACTTCTGGGATAAAATTTTTTTTACACTTTTATCGATGTTTCTTAATTTATCCATATTATAAATTAAACTAATAAATATTTAAAATCTACAACAACAATAAAAATAAATATTCAACAAATAATACATTAATTAAAAATTAAAATTAAGAGATGGAACGATAATACAAAATTTTAAAAGTATCCAAAAATTGCAATTTTAAAAAACTCCCACTTAATATTTGTAATTGCAAAATTAAAAGATAAAATTGAGCACTTTAGACTTGAAACATGATAATTGTTCTCTGCCATTTCCATACCTATTGTACTCATGAATATTAGACTATATCATCAATTTATTAAGTTAAGCTAAAACATTTTTAGTATATCATCATAATTCTTTTTTTTGGACTAAACTTGTATAACTATTCTTAAAAATATCTCGCATTGAAGTCTCTGTATCTTATAAAACATGTGGGAAGGTTCAAGTGCTTAGGGTAGACTTCGATTTTCCATTTTTATTAATATACTAGTGAAACTTGCCGCGCTTTGCGCGGTTTTAAAATAAATTAGTTAATTTTTTTTAAAAAAAACACAATATATGATTTTAGTTCTATTAATTGACTGAATTCTATTTTTTGAGATAGTTGAAAGAAAATAATATGAGCTCAATAGACATTATTTGATTTTGATTCAAGTGTTTATTTAATAGATAGTATAACTTTTAATTGTGGATCTAAATGAAAAATTCTGTAATGACCTGAAAATTTGATGAAATATGTGAAATTTGTGATTTTGTGTGATTTGAATATTTTATCCCTCCCCGTAGTTGCATTATGGTATTTCTGGTGTGTGGGAGTGATTGGCATGATTTTTGATGCATTTTAGTATCATTTATGCAATATTGTGGTTTTTGATGGCTTTAAGAGTCTTATTTTGGACTTATATGGATATCTTTTGATCCGTGTGATGGATGACTGAACGGACTATGCTAGAAGCTCCAGAATATCGATTTTAGGCTAGGTAGACCTGATTGGGTTCAGGTCTTGGTGCACCCGAGCTCATTTCGACCTATTGCTCAGAAAGTTGAAAAATTGAAAAGTTGGGTATGGGATCCACTTTTGGTCGAAACAACCTCGTATGAAAAATTCGACTTCGCTAGCAGATCCGAAATATCAATTTTAGTGTGTTAGCATATTTGGTATGATTTTACGGCTTTTAAATCACATTTCGACTCTCGATTTTGAAAATGGTGATTTTGGGGGTCAATTTTGTGAAAACAAATTTTTCTGGAAAATTTGGAAGTGCCATCGCATCCGGAACGTCGAATTTAGTGTGGTTGTATAGTTCGTTTGCATAAATCAAACTCCGAACAAATTTTGAACACCCCGTTGAAGTCCGAACTGAATTTAAAAAAAAAATAGCTTTTTTGTTTTAGACAACAGTAAAGATTTCTGCACTGATAAATAACATTCTTTTTTACCTATTTTGCTCATTTTTCATCTTGCCTCTTGGGAGTTGAACCCTAAATAGTTGGGAGCTTAAAAATGAAGTTTGTAAGAGCTTGGAAAGGTAGATTAACATTTGTGAGATTGTGCGTCTTCAGGGTATGTCGATGTCCATTATTTTGGATCGAGGTTTTGTGTTCACATCTCAGTTTTGGAAGAATTTTTAGGATTATTTGGGTACTTGGGTTGATCTTAGCACAGCTTTTCACACCTTGACTGATGGCCAGTCAGAGCAGACTAATCAAGTTTTAGAGGATATGCTCCGCGCATGCGTGATGGATTTTGGTGGCCAGTGGGAGCAATATTTGGTTTTAACAGAGTTTGCGTATAGTAATAGTTACCATTCCAGTGTTGATATGGCTCCTTTTGAGGTGTTGTATGGTTGGCGTTGTCGCTCTCCATTAGGTTGGTTCGACGTTTCAGAGGTGATACCTCGAGGTACGAACTTTCTTTGTGAGTAGCTAGATAGAGTTTGAGTCATTCAGGATAGACTTAGAGCGGCTTAGAGTAGGCAGAAGTGTTATGTTGATCTTAGACTTCCTGCCTTGAGATTTTGTGTTAGTGATCGTGTTTTCCTTTGAGTTTCACCCATGAAGAGTGTGATGAGGTTTGGAAGAGGGGAAAGCTTAGCCCCAGATATATTGGTCCATTTGAGATTCTTCGGACTGTTGGTGATATGGCTTATGAGTTGGCTTTGCTCCCTGATCTATCATCTGTTCATCCAGTTTTTCATGTTTTTATGCTTCGTTGCTATATTCATGATGAGTCTCATGTTATTCATTAGGAGTCTGTTCAGCTAGATCAGTGGTTGTTCTTTGTTGAGGAGGCAGTTTTCATTTTGGCTAGGGATGTTAGGCAGTTGCGCTCTAAAGTGATCCTTGTGGTTCTGGTCCAGTGGCAACTTTGACCTGTAAATGTGTCTACTTGGGAGATTGAATCTAATATGCATAGTTCTTATCCCCAGTGTTTCATTGACTCAGGTATTTCTTTGTCTTAGTTCGAGGACGAACTAGATTTTTAGTGGTGGATGATGTAACGACATAAAAATTTGATGAAATATGTGAAATTTGTGATTTTATATGATTTAACTATTTTACCCCTTCTCGTAGTTGTATTATGGTATTTTTGGGTGTGAGAGTGATTGGCATGATTTTTCATGTATTTTAGTATCATTTATCCAATATTGTGGTTTTTGATGGCTTTAAGAGTCTTATTTTGGACTTATGTGGATATATTTTGATCCGTGCGACAGATGGCCGAACGGACTATGCCAGAAGCTCTGGAATATCGATTTTAGGCTAGGTAGACCTTGGGTTCGGGTCTTGGTGCACCCGAGCTCATTTCGACCTATTGGTCCGTGTTGACACCTAATTTTTGCCCTCCACAACCAAGTTTAATTTCGAGCTTCTTTAATTTTTAATAAAATCGAAATATTTATTTCGTCTGAATAGAAACTTTTTCAAAAAAAATAATATATTCGTCTGGAGAAGTTTGTCATTTTAATTAGTGATTATATATTGTCGTAGTCAATTGTACGTAATTTATAATTTGGCTACTTGAATAGTTATTTTACAAAATATCGGATTTTAATCAAGGCTAATCTTGAAAATAAATTCAAAAGATTGAAATCTTAATTTAAATATGTCTTTATTTCTCAAAATAATTTGTTTGGATAAATATGTGTTTGATTTTTTTAAATTAAGAAGCTCGGGATTAAACAAGTGTTTAATTCGTATAGAATTTCGATTTAATTTAGCCAAATTATTAAATATGACCATAATTGAAATCAAGTTGACCATATTTGCAATGCAATTAATCAAATTCATATTCATTATGGTTAATATTTAAATAAAGTTCTCTAATTTAATTCGGCCACCTTTTAAAGACCCTTCCTATTTCAAATCTCCCAACAACAACAACAATTTCGGGCCTGGCCCAGTCAATGAAAATCAACCAAAAATGGCCCAACACAATAACATCCCCAACCCCAATCCACATATTTTGACTTGGGCCCATTCTTTTTCTTCTTCAAACAACCAATACTCCAATATCAGCCTTAAACACCA